>NW_027511440.1:0-25116 GCF_048772815.1 Callospermophilus lateralis
TTAAAAGCTTGGCAACCCCTCTCAATGAAAGTGCTTTTCCACAGTCTGTGCCTAGTGCTACTTGAAGAGGAAACAAAACCATAGAGACAAAACTTAGAACTACTTTATTTTGTCAAGTTTCAAAGAGCTACTAGAACCCATGTTGGATTTAGAGTTCCAAATTAATCTGTCTATATTGGAGAGAACAGAGTTAAACCTAAAAATAAAAACTGCTACTGTAAACGAACGCTTCAACCAAGAAGAACAAAATTTGGAGAGCCAAGTGGGATTTGTGTACTTGTCATTACCACCAGGTGTCATCAAGATTGGGTCAAAAATATTTGCTCCAATTTTAGAAACTCGTAAATTCTTGGAAGCTTGGCATCCCCTTTCAATGGAAGTGCTTTTCCACAGTCTCTGCTTAGGACTACTTGAAGAGGAAACAAACCATAGAGACAAAACTTAGAACTACCTTTTTTGTCAAGTTTAAAAGTGGTACTCCAAACCCTGTTGGATTTCGAGTTCCAAATTCTTCTATCTATATAGGAGAGAACAGAGGGAAACCTATATATTAAAACTGCTACTGTAGACCAAAGCTTCAACCTAGAAGAACAAAATTTGGTGAGCCAAGTGGGATTTGTGGACTGATCATTTCCACCAAGTATCATCAAGATTGGGTGAAAAAATGTTTGCTGGTATTTCAGAAACTCGTTAATTTTTAGAAGCTTGGCAACCCCTCTCAATGAAAGTGCATTTCCACAGTCTGTGCCTAGGGCTACTTGAAGAAGAAACAAACCATAGAGAGAAAACTGAGAACTCCTTTATTTTGTCAAGTTTCAAAGAGCTACTACAAACCATGTTGGATTTAGAGTTCCAAATTCATCTATCTGTATTGGAGAGAACAAAGTGAAACCTAAAAATAAAAACTGCTACGGTAAACGAACGCTTCAACCTACAAGAACAAAATTTGGTGAGCCAAGTGAATTTTGTGTTCTTGTCATTACCACCACGTATCATCAAGTTTGGTTGAAAAAATATTTCCTGGTATTTCGGAAATTCGTAATTTCTTGGAAGCTTGACAACCCCTTTCAATGAAAGTGCTTTTCCACAGTCTCTTCTTAGGGCTACTTGAAGAGCAAACAAATCATTGAGACAAAACTGAGAACTGCTTTTTTTGTCAAGTTTCAAAGAGCTACTACAAACCATGTTGGATTTAGAGTTCCACATTCATCTATCACTTTTGGAGAGAAGGAAGTGAAACCTAAAAATAAAACTGCTACTGTAAATGAAAGCTTCAACCTAGAAGAACAAAATTTGGTGAGCCAAGTGGGATTTGTGTGCTTTTCATTAACACCACGGATCATCCAGATTGGGTAAAAAAAATATTTGCTGGTATTTCGGAAACTCGTAATTTCTTGGAAGCTTGGCAACCCCTTTCAATGAGATTGCTTTTCCACAGTATCTGCTTAGGTCAACTTGAAGATTAATCAAACCATAGAGACAAAACTGAGAACAACATTTTTTTTGTCAATTTTCAAACAGCTACTACAAACCATGTTGGATTTCGAGTTCCAAATTCATCTATCTCTATAGGAGAGAACAGAGGGAAACCTAAATATAAAAACTGCTACTGTAGACGAACGCTTCAACCTAGAAGAACAAAATTTGGTGAGCCAAGTGGGATTTGTGTACTGACCATTACCACCACGTATCATCAAGATTGGGTAAAAAAATATGTGCTGGTATTTCGGAAACTCGTTATTTCTTAGAAGATTTGCAAACCCTCTCAATGAAAGTGCTTTTCCACAGTCTCTGTTTAAGGCTGCTTGAAGAGGAAACAAACCATAGAGACAAAACAGAGAACTCCTTTATTTTGTCAGGTTTCAAAGAGCTACTACAAGCCATGTTGGATTTAGAGTTCCAAATTCATCGATCTATATAGGAGAGAACAGAGGGAAACCTAAAAAAAAAAACTGCTACTGTAAATGAACGCTTCAAACTAGAAGAACAAAATTTGGTGAGCCAAGTGAAATTTGTGTTCTTGTCATTACCACCACGTATCATCAAGTTTGGTTGAAAACATATTTGCTGGTATTTCGGAAATTCGTAATTTCTTGGAAGCTTGACAACCCCTTTCAATGAAAGTGCTTTTCCACAGTCTCTGCTTAGGGCTACTTGAAGAGGAAACAAATCATTGAGACAAAATTGAGAACTGCTTTTTTGTCAAGTTTCAAAGATCTACTAAAAAACATGTTGAATTTAGAGTTCCAAATTCATCTATCTATATAGGAGAGAACAGAGGGAAACCTAAAAATATAAACTGCTATGAAAATGAACGCTTCAAAATAGAAGAACAAAATTTGGTGAGCCAAGTGGGATTTGTGTACCGATCCTTACCACCAAGTATCATCAAGATGGTGTGAAAAAATATTTGCTGGTATTAATGAAACTCGTTATTTCTTGGAAGCTTGGCAACCCCTTTCAATGAAAGTGCTTTTCCACAGTCTGTTCCTAGGGCTAATTGAAGAGGAAACAAACCATAGAGACAAAACTGAGAATTCCATTATTTTGTCAAGTTTCAAAGAGCTACTACAAACTATGTTGGATTTAGAGTTCCAAATTCATCTATCTATATAGGAGAGAACAGAGTGAAACCTAAATATAAAAACTTCTACTGTAGACGAATGCTTAAACCTAGAAGAACAAAATATGGTGAGCCACGTGGGATTTGTGTACTGATCATTACCACCAAGTATCCTCAAGATTGAGTGAAAAATATTTGCTGGTATTTCGGAAACTCGTTATTTCTTAGAAGCTTGGCAGCCCCTCTCAATGAAACTGCTTTTCCACAGTGTGTGCCTAGGGCTATTTGAAGAAGAAACAAACCATAGAGACAAAACTGAGAACTACTTTTCTTGGTCAAGTTTCAAAGAGCTACTACAAACCATGTTGGATTTAGAGTTCCAAATTCATCTATCTATATAGGAGAGATCAGAAGGAAACCTAAATATTAATACTGCTACTATAGAGGAACACTTCAACCTAGAAGAACAAAATTTGGTGAGCCAAGTGGGATTTGTGTACTGATCATTACCACCAAGTATCATCAAGATTGGTTCAAAAAATATTATCTGGTATTTCGGAAACTCGTTATTTCTTGGAAGCTTGCCAACCTCGTTCAATGAAAGTGCTTTTACACAGTCTGTGTCTAGGGCTACTTGAAGAGGAAACAAACTATAGGGCCAAAAATGAGAACTGCTTTCTTTTGTCAAGTTTCAAAGAGCTACTACAAACCATGTTGGATTTAGTGTTCCAAATTCATCTATCTATATAGGAGAGAACAAAGTGAAACCTAAAAATAAAAACTGCTACTGTAAACGAACGCTTCAACCTAGAAGAACAAAATTTGGTGATTCAATTGGGATTTGTGTACCTGTCATTACCACCAAGTATCATCAAGATTGGGTGAAAAAATTTTGCTGGTATTTAGGAAAATCGTTATTTCTTAAAAGCTTGGCAACCCCTCTCAATTAAAGTGCTTTTCCACAGTCTGTGCCTAGGGCTACTTGAAGAGGAAACAAAACCATAGAGACAAAACTGAGAACTACTTTATTTTGTCAACTTTCAAAGAGCTACTACAAACTATGTTGGATTTAGAGTTCCACATTCATCTATCACTTTAGGAGAGAACAAAGTGAAACCTAAAAATAAAACTGCTACTGTAAATGAACGATTCAACCTAGAAGAACAAAATTTGGTGAGCCAAGTGGGATTTGTGTGCTTTTCATTAACACCACGGATCATCCAGATTGGGTAAAAAAATATTTGCTGGTGTTTCGGAAACTCGTAATTTCTTGGAAGCATGGCAAACCCTTTCAATGAGAGTGCTTTTCCACAGTATCTGCTTAGGTAAACTTGAAGAGGAATCAAACCATAGAGACAAAACTGAGAACTACTTTTTTTGTCAATTTTCAAACAGCTACTACAAACCATGTTGGATTTAGACTTCCAAATTCATCTATCTATATAGGAGAGAAGAGAGGAAAACCTAAATATAAAAACTTCTACTGTAGAGGAACGCTTCAAACTAGAAGAACAAAATTTGTGAGCCAAGTGGGATTTGTGTACTTGTCATTACCACCACGTATCATCTAGATGGGGTGAAAACATATTTGCTGGTCTTTAGGAAACTCGTAATTTCTTGGAAGCTTGGCAACCCATTTCAATGAAAGTGCTTTTCCACAGTCTCTTCTTAGGGCTACGTGAAGAGGAAACAAACCGAGAGACAAAACAGAGAACTAAGTTTTTGTCAAGTTTCAAACAGGTACTACAAACCATGTTGGATTTAGAGTTTCAAATTCATCTATCTATATACAAGAGAACAGATGGAAACCTAAAAATATAAACTGCTACTGTAAACGAACACTTCACTAGAAGAACAAAATTTGGTGAGTCAAGTGGGATTCGTGTACCGATCCTTACCACCAAGTATCATCAGGTTTGGGTTAAAATATATTATCTGGTATTTCGGAAACTTGTTATTTCTTGGAAGCTTGCCAACCTCGTTCAATGAAAGTGCTTTTCCACAGTCTCTGCTTAGGGCTACTTGAAGAGGAAACAAATCATAGGGACAAAACTGAGAACTGCTTTTTTTTGTCAATTTCAAAGAGCTACTAAAAACCATGTTGGATTTAGAGTTCAAATTCATCTATCAACATAGCAGAGAACAGAGGGAAACCTAAAAATATAAACTGCTACTGTCAACGAACACTTCAACTTGAAGAACAAAATTCAGTGAGTCAAGTGGGATTCGTATACCAATTCTTACCACCAAGTATCATCACGATTGGGTGAAAAAATATTTGATGGTATTTCGGAAACTCTTTATATCTTGGAAGTTTGGCAACCCCTTTCAATGAAAGAGTTTTTCCACAGTCTGTGCCTAGGGCTCCTTGAAGAGGAAACAAACCATAGAGACCAAACTGAGAACTCCTTCATTTTGTCAAGTTTCAAAGAGCTACTACTAACTATGTTGGTTTTGGAGTTCCAAATTCATCTATCTATATAGGAGAGAACAGAGTGAAACCTATATATAAAAACTGCTACTGTAGACGAACGCTTAACCTAGAAGAACAAAATTTGGTAAGGCTAGTGGGGTTTGTGTACTGATCATTACCTCCAAGTATCATCAAGATTGGGTGAAAAAATATTTGCTGGTATTTTGGAAACTTGTTAGTTCTTAGAAACTTGGCAACCCCTCTCAATGAAAGTTCTTTACCACGTCTGTGCCCAGGGCTACTTGAAGAGGAAACAAACTATAGGGACAAAACTGAGAACTGCTTTATTTTGTCAAGTTTCAAAGAGCTACTACAAACCATGTTGGATTTAGTGTTCCAAATTCATCTATCTATATAGGAGAGAACAAAGTGAAACCTAAAAATAAAAACTGCTACTGTAAACGAACGCTTCAACCTAGAAGAACAAAATTTGGTGAGCCAAGTGGGATTTGTGTGCTTTTCATTAACACCACGTATCATCCAGATTGGGTGAAAAAATATTTGTGGGTTTTTCGGAAACTCGTAATTTCTTGGAAGCTTGGCAACCCCTTTCAATGAAAGTGCTTTTCCACAGTCTCTTCTTAGGGCTACGTGAAGAGAAAACAAACTAAGAGACAAAACTGAGAACTAACTTTTCGTCAAGTTTCAAAGATCTACTACAAACCATGTTGGATTTAGAGTTCCAAATTTATCTATCTATATAGGAGAGAACATATGGAAACCTATATATTAAAACTACTACTGTAAACAAACGCTTCAAACTAGAAGAACAAAATTTGGTGAGTCAAGTGGGATTTGTGTACTGATCCTTACCACCAACTATCATCAAGATTGGGTGAAAAAATTTTGCTGGTATTTAGGAAAATCGTTATTTCTTAAAAGCTTGGCAACCCCTCTCAATGAAAGTGCTTTTCCACAGTCTGTGCCTAGGGCTACTTGAAGAGGAAACAAAACCATAGAGACAAAACTGAGAACTACTTTATTTTGTCAAGTTTCAAAGAGCTACTAGAACCCATGTTGGATTTAGAGTTCCAAATTCATCTATCAATATAGGAGAGAACAGAGTGAAACCTAAAAATAAAAACTGCTACAGTAAACGAACGCTTCAACATAGAAGTACAAAATTTGGTGAGCCAAGTGGGATTTGTGTGTTTGTCATTACCACCACGTATCATCCAGATTGGGTGAAGAAATATTTGCTGGTATTTCGGAAAGTAGTAATTTCTTGGAAGCATTGCAACCCCTTTCAAATAATGTGCTTTTCCACAGTCTCTGCTTAGGGCTACTTGGAGAGGAAACAAACCATAGAGTAAAAACTGAGAACTACTTTTTTTGGTCAAGTTTCAAAGAGCTACTACAAACCATGTTGGATTTAGATTTCCACATTCATCTATCACTTTAGGAGAGAACAAAGTGAAAAATAAAAATAAAACTGCTACTGTAAATGAACGATTCAACATAGAAGAACAAAATTTGGTGAGCCAAGTGGGATTTGTGTGCTTTTCATTAACACCACGGATCATCCAGATTGGGTAAAAAAATATTTGCTGGTATTTCGGAAACTTGTTAGTTCTTAGAAGCTTGGCAACCCCTCTCAATGAAAGTTCTTTACCACAGTCTGTGCCTAGGGCTACTTGAAGAGGAAACAAACTATAGGGACAAAACTGAGAACTGCTTTATTTTGTCAAGTTTCAAAGAGCTACTACAAACCATGTTGGATTTAGTGTTCCAAATTCATCTATCTATATAGGAGAGAACAAAGTGAAACCTAAAAATAAAACCTGCTACTGTAAACGAACGCTTCAACCTAGAAGAACAAAATTTGGTGAGCCAAGTCGGATTTGTGTGCTTTTCATTAACACCACGTATCATCAAGATTGGGTGAAAAAATATTTGCGGGTTTTTCGGAAACTCGTAATTTCTTGGAAGCTTGGCAACCCCTTTCAATGAAAGTGCTTTTCCACAGTCTCTTCTTAGGGCTACGTGAAGAGGAAACAAACCGAGAGACAAAACTGAGAACTAACTTTTCGTCAAGTTTCAAAGATCTACTACAAACCATGTTGGATTTAGAGTTCCAAATTTATCTATCTATATAGGAGAGAACATATGGAAACCTATATATTAAAACTACTACTGTAAACGAACGCTTCAAACTAGAAGAACAAAATTTGGTGAGTCAAGGGGGATTTGTGTACTGATCCTTACCACCAACTATCATCAAGATTGGGTGAAAAAATTTTTCTGGTATTTAGGAAAATCGTTATTTCTTAAAAGCTTGGCAACCCCTCTCAATGAAAGTGCTTTTCCACAGTCTGTGCCTAGGGCTACTTGAAGAGGAAACAAAACCATAGAGACAAAACTTAGAACTACTTTATTTTGTCAAGTTTCAAAGAGCTACTAGAACCCATGTTGGATTTAGAGTTCCAAATTAATCTGTCTATATTGGAGAGAACAGAGTTAAACCTAAAAATAAAAACTGCTACTGTAAACGAACGCTTCAACCAAGAAGAACAAAATTTGGAGAGCCAAGTGGGATTTGTGTACTTGTCATTACCACCAGGTGTCATCAAGATTGGGTCAAAAAATATTTGCTCCAATTTTAGAAACTCGTAAATTCTTGGAAGCTTGGCATCCCCTTTCAATGGAAGTGCTTTTCCACAGTCTCTGCTTAGGACTACTTGAAGAGGAAACAAACCATAGAGACAAAACTTAGAACTACCTTTTTTGTCAAGTTTAAAAGTGGTACTCCAAACCCTGTTGGATTTCGAGTTCCAAATTCTTCTATCTATATAGGAGAGAACAGAGGGAAACCTATATATTAAAACTGCTACTGTAGACCAAAGCTTCAACCTAGAAGAACAAAATTTGGTGAGCCAAGTGGGATTTGTGTACTGATCATTACCACCAAGTATCATCAAGATTGGTTCAAAAAATATTATCTGGTATTTCGGAAACTCGTTATTTCTTGGAAGCTTGCCAACCTCGTTCAATGAAAGTGCTTTTACACAGTCTGTGTCTAGGGCTACTTGAAGAGGAAACAAACTATAGGGCCAAAAATGAGAACTGCTTTCTTTTGTCAAGTTTCAAAGAGCTACTACAAACCATGTTGGATTTAGTGTTCCAAATTCATCTATCTATATAGGAGAGAACAAAGTGAAACCTAAAAATAAAAACTGCTACTGTAAACGAACGCTTCAACCTAGAAGAACAAAATTTGGTGATTCAATTGGGATTTGTGTACCTGTCATTACCACCAAGTATCATCAAGATTGGGTGAAAAAATTTTGCTGGTATTTAGGAAAATCGTTATTTCTTAAAAGCTTGGCAACCCCTCTCAATTAAAGTGCATTTCCACAGTCTGTGCCTAGGGCTACTTGAAGAGGAAACAAAACCATAGAGACAAAACTGAGAACTACTTTATTTTGTCAACTTTCAAAGAGCTACTACAAACTATGTTGGATTTAGAGTTCCACATTCATCTATCACTTTAGGAGAGAACAAAGTGAAACCTAAAAATAAAACTGCTACTGTAAATGAACGATTCAACCTAGAAGAACAAAATTTGGTGAGCCAAGTGGGATTTGTGTGCTTTTCATTAACACCACGGATCATCCAGATTGGGTAAAAAAATATTTGCTGGTGTTTCGGAAACTCGTAATTTCTTGGAAGCATGGCAAACCCTTTCAATGAGAGTGCTTTTCCACAGTATCTGCTTAGGTAAACTTGAAGAGGAATCAAACCATAGAGACAAAACTGAGAACTACTTTTTTTGTCAATTTTCAAACAGCTACTACAAACCATGTTGGATTTAGACTTCCAAATTCATCTATCTATATAGGAGAGAAGAGAGGAAAACCTAAATATAAAAACTTCTACTGTAGAGGAACGCTTCAAACTAGAAGAACAAAATTTGTGAGCCAAGTGGGATTTGTGTACTTGTCATTACCACCACGTATCATCTAGATGGGGTGAAAACATATTTGCTGGTATTTAGGAAACTCGTAATTTCTTGGAAGCTTGGCAACCCATTTCAATGAAAGTGCTTTTCCACAGTCTCTTCTTAGGGCTACGTGAAGAGGAAACAAACCGAGAGACAAAACAGAGAACTAAGTTTTTGTCAAGTTTCAAACAGGTACTACAAACCATGTTGGATTTAGAGTTTCAAATTCATCTATCTATATACAAGAGAACAGATGGAAACCTAAAAATATAAACTGCTACTGTAAACGAACACTTCACTAGAAGAACAAAATTTGGTGAGTCAAGTGGGATTCGTGTACCGATCCTTACCACCAAGTATCATCAGGTTTGGGTTAAAATATATTATCTGGTATTTCGGAAACTTGTTATTTCTTGGAAGCTTGCCAACCTCGTTCAATGAAAGTGCTTTTCCACAGTCTCTGCTTAGGGCTACTTGAAGAGGAAACAAATCATAGGGACAAAACTGAGAACTGCTTTTTTTTGTCAATTTCAAAGAGCTACTAAAAACCATGTTGGATTTAGAGTTCCAAATTCATCTATCAACATAGCAGAGAACAGAGGGAAACCTAAAAATATAAACTGCTACTGTCAACGAACACTTCAACTTGAAGAACAAAATTCAGTGAGTCAAGTGGGATTCGTATACCAATTCTTACCACCAAGTATCATCACGATTGGGTGAAAAAATATTTGATGGTATTTCGGAAACTCTTTATATCTTGGAAGTTTGGCAACCCCTTTCAATGAAAGAGTTTTTCCACAGTCTGTGCCTAGGGCTCCTTGAAGAGGAAACAAACCATAGAGACCAAACTGAGAACTCCTTCATTTTGTCAAGTTTCAAAGAGCTACTACTAACTATGTTGGTTTTGGAGTTCCAAATTCATCTATCTATATAGGAGAGAACAGAGTGAAACCTATATATAAAAACTGCTACTGTAGACGAACGCTTAACCTAGAAGAACAAAATTTGGTAAGGCTAGTGGGGTTTGTGTACTGATCATTACCTCCAAGTATCATCAAGATTGGGTGAAAAAATATTTGCTGGTATTTTGGAAACTTGTTAGTTCTTAGAAACTTGGCAACCCCTCTCAATGAAAGTTCTTTACCACGTCTGTGCCCAGGGCTACTTGAAGAGGAAACAAACTATAGGGACAAAACTGAGAACTGCTTTATTTTGTCAAGTTTCAAAGAGCTACTACAAACCATGTTGGATTTAGTGTTCCAAATTCATCTATCTATATAGGAGAGAACAAAGTGAAACCTAAAAATAAAAACTGCTACTGTAAACGAACGCTTCAACCTAGAAGAACAAAATTTGGTGAGCCAAGTGGGATTTGTGTGCTTTTCATTAACACCACGTATCATCCAGATTGGGTGAAAAAATATTTGTGGGTTTTTCGGAAACTCGTAATTTCTTGGAAGCTTGGCAACCCCTTTCAATGAAAGTGCTTTTCCACAGTCTCTTCTTAGGGCTACGTGAAGAGAAAACAAACTAAGAGACAAAACTGAGAACTAACTTTTCGTCAAGTTTCAAAGATCTACTACAAACCATGTTGGATTAAGAGTTCCAAATTTATCTATCTATATAGGAGAGAACATATGGAAACCTATATATTAAAACTACTACTGTAAACGAACGCTTCAAACTAGAAGAACAAAATTTGGTGAGTCAAGTGGGATTTGTGTACTGATCCTTACCACCAACTATCATCAAGATTGGGTGAAAAAATTTTGCTGGTATTTAGGAAAATCGTTATTTCTTAAAAGCTTGGCAACCCCTCTCAATGAAAGTGCTTTTCCACAGTCTGTGCCTAGGGCTACTTGAAGAGGAAACAAAACCATAGAGACAAAACTGAGAACTACTTTATTTTGTCAAGTTTCAAAGAGCTACTAGAACCCATGTTGGATTTAGAGTTCCAAATTCATCTATCAATATAGGAGAGAACAGAGTGAAACCTAAAAATAAAAACTGCTACAGTAAACGAACGCTTCAACATAGAAGTACAAAATTTGGTGAGCCAAGTGGGATTTGTGTGTTTGTCATTACCACCACGTATCATCCAGATTGGGTGAAGAAATATTTGCTGGTATTTCGGAAAGTAGTAATTTCTTGGAAGCATTGCAACCCCTTTCAAATAATGTGCTTTTCCACAGTCTCTGCTTAGGGCTACTTGGAGAGGAAACAAACCATAGAGTAAAAACTGAGAACTACTTTTTTTGGTCAAGTTTCAAAGAGCTACTACAAACCATGTTGGATTTAGATTTCCACATTCATCTATCACTTTAGGAGAGAACAAAGTGAAAAATAAAAATAAAACTGCTACTGTAAATGAACGATTCAACATAGAAGAACAAAATTTGGTGAGCCAAGTGGGATTTGTGTGCTTTTCATTAACACCACGGATCATCCAGATTGGGTAAAAAAATATTTGCTGGTATTTCGGAAACTTGTTAGTTCTTAGAAGCTTGGCAACCCCTCTCAATGAAAGTTCTTTACCACAGTCTGTGCCTAGGGCTACTTGAAGAGGAAACAAACTATAGGGACAAAACTGAGAACTGCTTTATTTTGTCAAGTTTCAAAGAGCTACTACAAACCATGTTGGATTTAGTGTTCCAAATTCATCTATCTATATAGGAGAGAACAAAGTGAAACCTAAAAATAAAACCTGCTACTGTAAACGAACGCTTCAACCTAGAAGAACAAAATTTGGTGAGCCAAGTCGGATTTGTGTGCTTTTCATTAACACCACGTATCATCAAGATTGGGTGAAAAAATATTTGCGGGTTTTTCGGAAACTCGTAATTTCTTGGAAGCTTGGCAACCCCTTTCAATGAAAGTGCTTTTCCACAGTCTCTTCTTAGGGCTACGTGAAGAGGAAACAAACCGAGAGACAAAACTGAGAACTAACTTTTCGTCAAGTTTCAAAGATCTACTACAAACCATGTTGGATTTAGAGTTCCAAATTTATCTATCTATATAGGAGAGAACATATGGAAACCTATATATTAAAACTACTACTGTAAACGAACACTTCAAACTAGAAGAACAAAATTTGGTGAGTCAAGTGGGATTTGTGTACTGATCCTTACCACCAACTATCATCAAGATTGGGTGAAAAAATTTTTCTGGTATTTAGGAAAATCGTTATTTCTTAAAAGCTTGGCAACCCCTCTCAATGAAAGTGCTTTTCCACAGTCTGTGCCTAGGGCTACTTGAAGAGGAAACAAAACCATAGAGACAAAACTTAGAACTACTTTATTTTGTCAAGTTTCAAAGAGCTACTAGAACCCATGTTGGATTTAGAGTTCCAAATTCATCTTTCAATATAGGAGAGAACAGAGTGAAACCTAAAAATAAAAACTGCTACAGTAAACGAACGCTTCAACATAGAAGTACAAAATTTGGTGAGCCATGTGGGATTTGTGTGTTTGTCATTACCACCACGTATCTTCCAGATTGGGTGAAGAAATATTTGCTGGTATTTCGGAAAGTAGTAATTTCTTGGAAGCTTTGCAACCCCTTTCAAATAAAGTGCTTTTCCACAGTCTCTGCTTAGGGCTACTTGGAGAGGAAACAAACCATAGAGTAAAAACTGAGAACTACTTTTTTTGGTCAAGTTTCAAAGAGCTACTACAAACCATGTTGGATTTAGAGATCCACATTCATCTATCACTTTAGGAGAGAACAAAGTGAAACCTAAAAATAAAACTGCTACTGTAAATGAACGATTCAACATAGAAGAACAAAATTTGGTGAGCCAAGTGGGATTTGTGTGCTTTTCATTAACACCAGGGATCATCCAGATTGGGTAAAAAAATATTTGCTGGTATTTCGGAAACTTGTTAGTTCTTAGAAGCTTGGCAACCCCTCAAAATGAAAGTTCTTTACCACAGTCTGTGCCTAGGGCTACTTGAAGAAGAAACAAACCATAGAGACAAAACTGAGAACTCCTTTATTTGTCAAGTTTCAAAGAGCTACTACAAACCAAGTTGGATTTAGAGTTCCAAATTCATCTATCTACATAAGAGAGAACAAAGTGAAACCTAAAAATAAAAACTGCTACTCTAAACGAACGCTTCAAACTAGAAGAACAAAATTTGGTGAGTCAAGTGGGATTTGTGTACCGATCATTACCACCGAGTATCATCATGATTGGGTGTAAAAATATTTGATGGCATTTCGGAAACTGGTTATTTCTTAGAAGCTTGGCCACCCCTTTAAATGAAAGTGCTTTTCCACAGTCTCTGCTTAGGGCTACTGAAGAGGAAACAAACCATTGAGACAAAACTGAGAACTACTTTATTTTGTCAAGTTTCAAAGAGCTGCTGCAAACCATGTTGGATTTTGAGTTCCAAATTCATCTACCTACATAGGAGAGAACAGCGTGAAACCTAAATATATAAACTGCTACTGTAGACGAACTCTTAAACCTTGAAGAACAAAATTTGGTGAGCCAAGTGGGGTTTGTGTACTTGTCATTACCACCACGTATCATCAAAATTGGGTGAAAAAAAATTTGCTGGTATTTCGGAAACTTATAATTTCTGGGAAGCTTGACAACTCCTTTCAATGAAAGAATTTTTCCACAGTTTCTGCTTAGGGCTACTTGAAGAGGAAACATACCATAGAGACAAAAATGAGAACTACTATTTTTGGCAAGTTTTAAAGAGATACTACAATCTATGTTGGATTTAGAGTTTCAAATTCATCTATCTATATAGGAGAGAACAGAGGGAAACCTAAAAATATAAACTGCTACTGTAAACGAACGCTTGAAACTCGAAGAACAATATTTTGGTGAGTCAAGTGGGATTTGTTCCGATCATTACCACCAAGTATCATCATGATTGGGTGAAAAAATATTTGCTGATATTTTGGAAACTCATTATTTCTTGGAAGCTTGGCAACCCCTTTCAATGAAAGTGCTTTTCCACAGTGTGCGCCTATGGCTACGTTAAGAGGAAACAAACCATAGAGACAAAACTGAGAACTCCTTTATTTTGTCAAGTTTCAAAGAGCTACTTCAAACCTTGTTGGATTTAGAGTTCCAAATTCATCTATCTCTATAGGAGAGAAAAGAGGGAAACCTAACAATAAAAACTGCTACTGTAGACGAACGCTTCAACCTAGAAGAACAAAATTTGGTGAGCCAAGTGGGATTTGTGTACTGACCATTACCACCACGTATCATCAAGATTGGGTAAAAAAATATTTGCTGGTATTTCGGAAACTCGTTATTTCTTAGAAGATTTGCAAACCCTCTCAATGATAGTGCTTTTCCACAGTCTCTGTTTAAGGCTACTTGAAGAGGAATCAAACCATAGAGACAAAACTGAGAACTCCTTTATTTTGTCAAGTTTCAAAGAGCTACTACAAACCATGTTGAATTTAGAGTTCCAAATTCATTGATCTATATAGGAGAGAACAGAGGGAAACCTAAAAATAAAAACTGCTACTGTAAACGAACGCTTCAAACTAGAAGAACAAAATTTGGTGAGCCAAGTGGGATTTGTGTACTTGTCATTTGCACCACGTATATTCAAGATTGGGTGAAAAAATATTTGCTGGTATTTCGGAACTCGCAATCTTGGAAGCTTGGCAACCCCTTTCAATAAAAGTGCTTTTCCACAGTCTGTGCATAGGGCTTCTTGAAGAGGAAACAAACCATAGAGACAAAACTGAGAACTCCTTTGTTTTGTCAAGTTTCAAAGAGCTACTACAAACCATGTTGTATTTAGAGTTCCAAATTCATCATTCTATATAGGAGAGAACAGAGGGAAACCTAAATATAAAAACTGCTACTGTGGACGAACGCTTCAACCTAGAAGAACACAATTTGTTGAGCCAAGTGGGATTTGTGTACTGATCATTACCACCACGTCGCATCAAGATTGGGTGAAAAAATATTTGCTGGCATTTCGGAAACTGATTATTTCTTAGAAGCTTGGCAGCCCCTCTCAATGAAAGTGCTTTCCACAGTCTGTACCTAGGGCTAATTGAAGAGGAAACAAACCATAGAGACAAAACTGAGAACTCCTTTGTTTTGTCAAGTTTCAAAGAGCTACTACAAACCATGTTGTATTTAGAGTTCCAAATTCATCATTCTATATAGGAGAGAACAGAGGGAAACCTAAATATAAAAACTGCTACTGTAGACGATCGCTTCAACCTGGAAGAACAAAATTTGGTGATCCAAGTGGGATTTTTGTACTGATCCTTACCACCAAGTATCATCAAGATTGGGTGAAAAAATATTTGCTGGTATTTCGGAAACTCGTTATTTCTTAGTAGCTTGGCAACACCTCTCAATGAAAGTGCTTTTAAACAGTCTGTGCCTAGGGCTACATGAAGAGGAAACAAACCATAGAGACAAAACTGAGAACTCCTATTTTGTCAAGTTTCAAAGAGCTATTACAAACCATGTTGGATTTAGGGTTCCAAATTCATCTACCTATATAGGAGAGAACAGAGTGAGACTTAAAACAAAAAAAAACTAGTACTGTGAACGAACGCCTCAACCTAGAAGAAGAAAATTTGGTGAGCCAAGTGGGATTTGTGTGCTTGTCATTACCACAACGTATCTTCCAGATTGGGTGAAAAAATATTTGCTGGTATTTCGGAAACTAGTAATTTCTTGGATGCTTGGCAAACCCTTTCAAAGAAAGTGCTTTTCCACAGTCTCTGCATATTGCTACATGAAGAGGAAACAAACCATAGAGACAAAACTGAGAACTCCTTCATTTTGTCAAGTCAAAGAGCTACTTCAAACCATGTTGGATTTAGAGATCCAAATTCATCTATCTATATAGAAGAGAACAGAGTGAAACCTAAAAATAAAAACTGCTACTGTTAACGAACGCTTCAACCTAGAAGAACAATATTTGGTGAGCCATGTGGGATTTGTGTACTTGTCATTACCACCACGTATCATCCAGATTGGTTTAAAAAATATTTGGTGGTATTTCGTAAACTCGTAATTTCTTAGAAGCTTGGCAACCCTTCTCAGTGAAAGTGCTTTTAAACAGTCTCTGCGTAGGGCTACTTGAACAGGAAAGAAACCAGAGACAAAACTGAGAACTACTTTTTTTGTCAATTTCAAAGAGCTATTACAAACCATGATGGATTTAGGTTTCCAAATTCATCTATCTATATAGAGAGAACAGAGTGAGACTTAAAACAAAAAAAACTAGTACTGTGAACGAACGCCTCAACCTAGAAGAAGAAAATTTGGTGAGCCAAGTGGGATTTGTGTGCTTGTCATTACCAAAACGTATCTTCAAGATTGGGTGAAAAAATATTTGCTGGTATTTCGGAAACTCGTAATTTCTTGGATGCTTGGCAACGTTTTTCAATGAACGTGCTTTTCCACAGTATATTCATAGGGCTACTTGAAGAGGAAACAAACCATAGAGACAAAACTGAGAACTCCTTTATTTTGTCAAGTTTCAAAGAGCTACTACAAACCATGTTGGTTTCAGAGTTATAAATTCATCTATCTATATAAGAGAGAACAGAGTGAAACCTAAATATAAAAACTGCTACTGTAGACGAACGCTTCAACCAAGAAGAACAAAATTTAGTGAGCCAAGTGGGATTTGTCTTCTGATCATTACCACCAAGTATCATCAAAATTGGGTGAAAAAATATTTGCTGGTATTTCGGAAACTCGTTATTTCTTAGAAGATTGGCAACCCCTCTCAATCAAATTGCTTTTCCACAGTCTGTGCCTAGGGCTAAATGAAGAGGAAACAAACCATAGAGACAAAACGGAGAACTCCTTTATTTTGTCAAGATTAAAAGAGCTACTACAAACCATGTTGGATTTAGAGTTCCAAATTCATCTATCTATATAGGAGAGAACAGAGTGAAACCTAAAAATAAAAACTGGTACTGTAAACGAACGCTTCACACTAGAAGAAAAAAATTTGGTGAACCAAGTGGGATTTGTGTGCTTGTCATTACCACCACGTATCATCCAGATTAGGTTAAAAAAATATTTGTTATTATTTCGAAACTCGTTATTTCTTAGGAGCTTGGCAACCCCTCCTAATGAAAGTGCTTTTCCACATTCTGTGCCTAGGGCTACTTGAAGAGGAAACAAACCATAGAGACAAAACTGAGAACTCCTTTATTTTTTAAGTTTCAAAGAGCTACTACAAACCATGTTGGATTTAGATTTCCAAATTTATCTATCTATATAGGAGAGAACAGAGTGAAACCTAAAAATAAATACTGCTACTGTAAACGAACTCTTCAAATTAGAAGACAAAGGTTGGTGAGCCATGTGAAATTTCTGTACTTGTCATTACCACCACGTATCATCCAGATTGGTTGAAAAAATATTTGCTGGTATTTCCGAAACTCGTAATTTCTTGGAAGCTTGGCAAACCCTTTCAATGAAAGTGCTTTTCCACAGTCTCTGCTTAGAGCTACTTGAAGAGGAAACAAACCATAGAGACAAAACTGAGAACTACTTTTTTTGGTCACGTTTCAAAGAGGTACTACAAACCATGTTGGATTTAGAGTTCCAAATTCATCTATCTATATAGCAGAGAACAAGGTGAAACCTACATATAAAAACTGCTACTGTAGACGAATGCTTCAATCTAGAAGAAGAAAATTTGGTGAGCCAAGTGGGATTTGTGTATTGACCATTACCACAACGTATCATCAAGATTGGGTAAAAAAATATTTGCTGGTATTTCGAAAACTCGTAATTTCTTAGAAGCTTGGCAAACCGTCTCAATGAAAGTGGTTTTCCACAGTCTCTGTTTAAGGCTACATGAATCGGAAACAAACCATAGAGACAAAACTGAGAACTTCTTGATTTTTTCAAGTTTCAAAGAGCTACAAGAAACCATGTTGGATTTAGTGTTCCAAATTCATCTATGTATATATGAGAGAACAGAGGGAAACCTAAAAATATATACTGCTACTGTATGCGATCGCATCAACCTAGAAGAACAAAATTTGGTGAGTCAAGTGGGATTTGTGGACCGGTCATTACCGTCAATTACCATCAAGATTGGGTGAAATAATATTTACTGGTATATCGGAAACTCGTTATTTCTTGGAAGCTTGGCAACCCCTTTCAATGAAAGTGCTTTTCCACAGTCTGTGCCTAGGACTACTTGAAGAGAAAACAAACCATAGATACAAAACTGAGAACTACTTTCTTTGTCAAGTTTCAAACAGATACTACAAACCATGTTGAATTTAGAATTCCAAATTCATCTATCTATACAGGAGAGAACAGAGTGAAACCTAAAAATATAAACTGCTACTGTAAACGTACGCTTCAACCTAGAAGAACAAAATTTGGTGAACCAAGTGGGATACGTGTGCTTGCCATTACCACAACATATCATCCAAATTGGGTGAAAAAATATTTGCTGGTATTTCGGAAACTTCTAATTTCTTGGAAGCTTGGCAACCCCTTTCAATGAAAGTGCTTTTCCACAGTCTCTGCTTCGAGCTTCTTGAAGAGGAAACAAACCATAGAGACAAACTGAGAACTCCTTTATTTGGTCAAATTTCAAAGAGCTACTACAAACCGTGTTGGATTTAGAGTTCCAAATTCATCTATCTATATATGAGAGAACAGAGGGAAACCTAAATATAAGAACTGCTACTGTAGACGAACGCTTCAAACTAGAAGAACAAAATTTGGTGGGCCAAGTGGGATTTGTGTACTGATCATTACCACCAAGTATCATCAATATTGGGAGAAAAAATATTTGCTGGTATTTCGGAAACTCGTTATTTCTTAGAAGCTGGGCAACCCCTCTCAATGAAAGTGCCTTTCCACAATCTGTGCCTAGGGCTACTTGAAGAGGAAACAAACCATAGAGACAAAACTGAGAACTCCTTTATTTTGTCATGTTTCAAAGAGCTACTACAAACCATGTTTCATTTAGAGTTCCAAATTCATCTATCTATATAGGAGAGAACAGAGGGAAACCTAAAAATAAAAACTGCTAGTGTAAAAGAACGCTTCAAACTAGAAGAACAAAATTTTTTGAACCAAGTGGGATTTGTGTGCTTGTCATTACCACCACGTATCATCCAGATTGGGTGAAAAAATATTTGCTGGTAAGAAACTCGGAATTTTTTGGAAGCTTGGCAACCCCTTTCAAAGAAAGTGCTTTCCCACAGTCTCTGCTTGGGGCTACTTTAAATGGAAACAAACCATAAAGACAAAACTGAGAACTACTTTTTGTGTCAAGTTTCAAAGAGCTACTACAAACCATGTTGGATTCAGAGTTCCAAATTCATCTATCTATATAGGAGAGAACAGGGTGAAACATAAATATAAACACTGCTACTGTAGACGATCGCTTCAACCTAGAAGAACAAAATTTGGTTAGCCAAGTGGGATTTTTGTTCTGATCATTACCACCAAGTATCATCAAAATTGGGTGAAAAAATATTTGCTGGTATTTCGGAAACTCATTATTTCTTAGAAGCTTGGCCAACCCTCTCAATGAAAGTGCTTTTCCACAGTCTGTGCCTAGGGCTACTTGAAGAGGAAACAAACAATACAGACAAAACTGAGAACTCCTTTATTTTGTCAAGATTCATAGAGCTACTACAAACCATGTTGGATGTAGTGTTCCAAATTCATCTATCTACATAGGAGAGAACAGAGAGAAACCTAAAAATAAAAACTGCTACTGTAAACGAACGCTTCAACATTGAAGAACAAAATTTGGTGAACCAAGTGGGATTTGTGTGCTTGTCATTACCACCACGTATCATCCAGATTGGGTGAAAAAATATTTGTTATTATTTCGGAAACTCGTTATTTCTTAGAAGCTTGGCAACCCCTCTCAATGAAAGTGCTTTTCCACAGTCTGTGCCTAGGGCTACGTGAAGAAAAACCAACAATAGAGACAAAACTGAGAACTACTTTTTTTGTCAAGTTTCAAAGAGATACTACAAACCATGTTGGATTTAGAGTTCCAAATTCATCTATCTATGTAGGAGAGAACAGAGGGAAAACTAAAAATAAAACTGCTACTGTAAACCAACGCTTGAACCTAGAGGAACACAATTTGGTGAGCCAAATGGGATTTGTGTACTGATCATTACCACCAAGTATCATCAAGATTGGTTGAAAATATATTTGCTGGTATTTCGGGAACTCGTTATTTCTTAGATGCTTGGCAACCCCTCTCAATGAAAGTGCTTTTTCATAGTCTATGACCAGGGCTACTTCAATAGGAAACAAACCATAGAGACAAAACTGAGAACTCCTTTATTTTTTCAAGTTCAAAGAGCTACTACAAACCATGTTAAATTTAGAGTTCCAAATTCATCTATCTATGTAGGAGAGAACAGAGGGAAACCTAAATATAAAAACTGCTACTGTAGACGAACGCTTCAACCTAGAAGAACAAAATTTGGTGAACCAAGTGGGATTTGTGTGCTTGTCATTACCACCACGTATCATCCAGATTGGGTGAAAAAATATTTGTTATTATTTCGGAAACTCGTTATTTCTTAGAAGCTTGGTAACCCCTCTCGATGCAAGTGCTTTTCCACAGTCTGTGCTTAGGGCTACTTGAAGAGGAAACAAACCATAGAGACAAAACTGAGAACTCCTTTATTTTGTCAAGATTCATAGAGCTACTACAAACCATGTTGGATGTAGTGTTCCAAATTCATCTATCTACATAGGAGAGAACAGAGAGAAACCTAAAAATAAAAACTGCTACTGTAAACGAACGCTTCAACATTGAAGAACAAAATTTGGTGAACCAAGTGGGATTTGTGTGCTTGTCATTACCACCACGTATCATCCAGATTGGGTGAAAAAATATTTGTTATTATTTCGGAAACTCGTTATTTCTTAGAAGCTTGGCAACCCCTCTCAATGAAAGTGCTTTTCCACAGTCTGTGCCTAGGGCTACGTGAAGAAAAACCAACAATAGAGACAAAACTGAGAACTACTTTTTTTGTCAAGTTTCAAAGAGATACTACAAACCATGTTGGATTTAGAGTTCCAAATTCATCTATCTATGTAGGAGAGAACAGAGGGAAAACTAAAAATAAAACTGCTACTGTAAACCAACGCTTGAACCTAGAGGAACACAATTTGGTGAGCCAAATGGGATTTGTGTACTGATCATTACCACCAAGTATCATCAAGATTGGTTGAAAATATATTTGCTGGTATTTCGGGAACTCGTTATTTCTTAGATGCTTGGCAACCCCTCTCAATGAAAGTGCTTTTTCATAGTCTATGACCAGGGCTACTTCAATAGGAAACAAACCATAGAGACAAAACTGAGAACTCCTTTATTTTTTCAAGTTCAAAGAGCTACTACAAACCATGTTAAATTTAGAGTTCCAAATTCATCTATCTATGTAGGAGAGAACAGAGGGAAACCTAAATATAAAAACTGCTACTGTAGACGAACGCTTCAACCTAGAAGAACAAAATTTGGTGAACCAAGTGGGATTTGTGTGCTTGTCATTACCACCACGTATCATCCAGATTGGGTGAAAAAATATTTGTTATTATTTCGGAAACTCGTTATTTCTTAGAAGCTTGGCAACCCCTCTCAATGAAAGTGCTTTTCCACATTCTGTGCCTAGGGCTACTTGTAGAAAAACCAACCATAGATACAAAACTGAGAACTCCTTTATTTTGTCAAGTTTCAAAGAGCTACTACAAACCATGTTGGATTTAGAGTTCCAAATTCATCTATCTATATAGGAGAGAACAGAGGGAAACCTAAAAATAAAAACTGCTACTGTAAACGAACGCTTCAACCTAGAAGAACAAAATTTGGTGAACAAAGTGGGATTTGTGTGCTTGTCATTACCACCACGTATCATCCAGATTGCGTGAAAAAATATTTGCTGGTATTTCGGAAACTCGTAATTTCTTAGAAGCTTGGCAACCCCTTTCAATGAAAGTGCTTTTCCACAGTCTGTACCTAGGGCTACTTAAAGAGGAAACAAACCATAGAGACCAAACTGAGAACTACTTTATCTTGTCAAGTTTCAAAGAACTACTACAAACCATGTTGGATTTAGAGTGCCAAATTCATCTATTTATACAGGAGAGAACAGAGTGAAACCTAAATATAAAAACTGCTACAGTAGACGAACGCTTCAACCTAAAAGAACAAAATTTGGTGAACCAAGTGGGATTTGTGTGCTTGTCATTACCACCATGTATCATCCAGATTGGGTGAATAAATATTTGCTGATATTTCGGAAACTCGTAATTTCTTGGAAGCTTGGAAACCCTTTTCAATGAAAGTGCTTTTCCACAGTCTCTGCTTCGGGCTACTTTAAGAAGAAAGAAACCATAGAGACAAACTGAGAACTGCTCTATTTTGTCAAGTTTCAAAGAGCTACTACATACCATGTTGGATTTAGATTTCCAAATTCATCGATCTATATAGGAGAGAACAGAGGGAAACCTAAATATAAAAACTGCTACTGTAGACGAACGCTTCAAACTAGAAGAACAAAATTTGGTGAGCCAAGTGGGATTAGTGTACTTGTCATTACCACCAAGAATCATCAAGATTGGGTGAAAAAATATTTGCTGTTATATCGGAAACTCGTTACATCTTAGAAGCTTGGCAACCCTCCCAATAAAAGTGCGTTTACACAGTCTGTGCCTAGGGCTACTTGAGGAGGAAAAAAACCATAGAGACAAAACTGAGAACTCCTTTATTTTGTCAAGTTTCAAAGAGCTACTACAAACCATGTTGGATTTAGAGTTCCAAATTCAACTATCCATATCGGAGAGAACAGAGTGAAACCTAAAAATAAAAACTGCTACTGTAAACGAACGATTCAACCTAGAAGAACAAAATTTGGTGAGCCAAGTGGGATTTGTGTACAGATCATTACCACCACGTATCATCAAGATTGGGTGAAAAAATATTTGCTGGTCTTTCGGAAACTCGCAATTTCTTGGAAGATTTGCAATCCCGTTCAATGAAAGTGCTTTTCCACAGTCTGTACCTAGGGCTACTTAAAGAGGAAACAAACCATAGAGACCAAACTGAGAACTACTTTATCTTGTCAAGTTTCAAAGAACTACTACAAACCATGTTGGATTTAGAGTGCCAAATTCATCCATTTATACAGGAGAGAACAGAGTGAAACCTAAAAATAAAAACTGCTACTGTAGACGAACGCTTCAACCTAGAAGAACACAATTTGGTGAGCCAAGTGGGATTTGTGTACTAATCATTACCACCAAGTATCATCAAGATTGGGTGAAAAAATATTTGCTGGTATTTCGGAAACTCGTTATTTCTTAGAAGCTTGGCAACCCTCTCAGTGAAAGTGCTTTTCCACAGTCTGTGCCTAGGGCTACTTGAAGAGGAAACAAACCATAAAGGAAAAAGTGAGAACTCCTTTATTTTGTCAAGTTTCAAAGAGCTACTACAAACCATGTTGGATTTAGAGTTCCAAATTCATCTATCTATATAGGAGAGAACAGAGTGAAACCTAAAAATAAAAGCTGCTACTGTAAACGAACGCTTCAACCTAGAGGAACAAAATTTGGTGAACCAAGTGGGATTTGTGTGCTTGTCATTACCACCATGTATCATCCAGATTGGGTGAAAAAAATATTTGCCGATATTTCGGAAAACTCGTTATTTCTTAGAAGATTGGCAACCCCTCTCAATGAAAGTGCATTTCCACATTCTGTGCCTAGGGCTACTTGAAGAGGAAAAAAAACCATAGAGACAAAGCTGAGAACGTCTTTATTTTGTCACGTTTCAAAGAGCTACTACAAACCATGTTGGATTTAGAGTTCCAAATTCATCTATCTATATTGGAGAGAACAGAGTGAAACCTAAATATAAAAACTCCTACTGTAGATGAACGCTTAAACCTAGAAGAACACAATTTGGTGAGCCATGTTGGATTTGTGTACTCATCATTACCACCAAGTATCATCAACATTGGGTGAAAAATATTTGCAGGTATTTCGGAAACTCGTTATTTTTTAGAAAATTGGCAACCCCTCCCAATGAAAGTGCTCTTCCACAGTCTGTGCCTAGGGCTACTTGAATAGGAAACAAACCATTGAGATAAAACTGAGAACTCCTTTATTTTGTCAAGTTCAAAGAACTATTACAAACCATGTATGATTTCGAGTTCCAAATTAATCTATCTATGTAGGAGAGAACAGAGGGAAACCTAAAAATAAAAACTGCTCCTGTAGACCAACGCTTCAACCTAGAGGAACACAATTTGGTGAGCCAAGTGGGATTTGTGTACTGATCATTACCACCAAGTATCATCAAGTTTGGGTGTAAAAATATTTGCTGGTGTTTCGGAAACTCGTTATTTCTTAGAAGCTTGGCAACCCCTCTCAATGAAAGTGCCTTTCTACAGTCTGTGCCTAGGGCTACTTGAAGTGGAAATAAACCATAGAGACAAAAATGAGAACTAATTTATTTTGTCAAGTTTCAAAGAGCTTCTACAAACCATGTTGGATTTAGAGTTCCAAATTCATCCATCTATATACGAGAGAGCAGAGTGAAACCTAAATATAAAAACTGCTAGAGTAGAAGAACACTTAAACCTAGAAGAACAAAATTTGGTGAGCCAAGTGGGATTTTTGTACTGATCCTTACCACCCAGTATCATCAAGATTGGGTGAAAAAATATTTGCTGGTATTTCGGAAACTCCTTATTTCTTAGAAGCTTGGCAACCGCTCTCAATGAAAGTGCTTTTCCACATCTGTGCCTAGGGCTACTTGAAGAGGAAAAAAACCATTAAGACAAAACTGAGAACTAATTTTTTTTGTCAATTTCAAAGAGCTACTACAAACCAAGTTGGATATAAAGTTCCAAATTCATCCATCTATCTACGAGAGAGCAGAGTGAAACCAAAATATAAAAACTGCTACTGTAAACGAACGCTTCAACCTTGAAGAACAAAATTTGGTGAACCAAGTGGGATTTGTGTGCTTGTCATTACCACCACGTATCATCCAGATTGGGTGAAATAATATTTGTTGGTATTTCGGAAACTCGTTATTTCTTAGAAGCTTGGCAACCCCTCTCAATGTAAGTGCTTTTCCACATTCTGTGCCTAGAGCTACTTGAATA
>NW_027511441.1:0-25095 GCF_048772815.1 Callospermophilus lateralis
TGGTGAAAAAATGTTTGCTGAGATTTCAGCAAACTAGTAGTTTTTTGGAAGCTTGGCAACCCCTTTCAAACGAAAGTGTTTTTCGCCAGTCTCTACATGGGGTACTTCAAGAGGAAACAAACCATAGAGATAGAACTTAGAACTACTTCATTTGGTCAAGTTTCAAGGAGCTAGCACAAACCGTGTTTGATTTAGAGTTTCAAACACATCTATCTATATAGCAGAAAACAGAGTGAAACCTAAAAATTCAAAGTGTTACTGGAAACGAACGCTTGAACCTAGAAGAGTGAAAATTGGGCAGCCAAGTGGGCTTAGTGAACTGATCATTACCACCAAGTATCATCAAGATTTGGTGAAAAAAATGTTTGCTGAGATTTCAGAAAACGAGTAGTTTTTTGGAAGCTTGGCAACCCCTTTCAAACGAAAGTGTTCTTCGCCAGTCTCTGCATGGGGTACTTCAAGAGGAAACAAACCATAGAGATAGAACTTAGAACTACTTCATTTTGTCATGTTTCACGGAGCTAGCACAAACCGTGTTTGATTTAGAGTTTCAAACACATCTATCTATATAGCAGAAAACAGAGTGAAACCTAAAAATTCAAAGTGTTACTGGAAACGAACGCTTGAACCTAGAAGAGTGAAAATTGGGCAGCCAATTGGGCTTAGTGAACTGATCATTACCACCAAGTATCATCAAGATTTGGTGAAAAAATGCTTGCTGAGATTTCAGCAAACGAGTAGTTTTTTGGAAGCTTGGCAACCCCTTTCAAACGAAAGTGTTCTTCGCCAGTCTCTGCATTTGGTACTTCAAGAGGAAACAAACCATAGAAATAGAACTTAGAATTACTTCATTTTGTCAAGTTTCACGGAGCTAGCACAAACCGTGTTTGATTTAGAGTTTCAAACACATCTATCTATATAGCAGAAAACAGAGTGAAACCTAAAAATTTAAACTGTTACTGGAAACGAACGCTTGAACCTAGAAGAGTTAAAGTTGGGCAGCCAAGTGGGCTTAGTGAACTGATCATTACCACCAAGTATCATCAAGATTTGGTGAAAAAATGTTTGCTGAGATTTCAGCAAACGAGTAGTTTTTTGGAAGCTTGGCAACCCCTTTCAAACGAAAGTGTTCTTCGCCAGTCTCTGCATGGGGTACTTCAAGAGGAAACAAACCATATAGATAGAACTTAGAACTACTTCATTTTGTCAAGTTTCACGGAGCTAGCACAAACCGTGTTTGATTTAGAGTTTCAAACACATCTATCTATATAGCAGAAAACAGAGTGAAACCTAAAAATTCAAAGTGTTACTGGAAACGAACGCTTGAACCTAGAAGAGTGAAAATTGGGCAGCCAAGTGGGCTTAGTGAACTGATCATTACCACCAAGTATCATCAAGATTTGGTGAAAAAATGGTTGCAGAGATTGCAGCAAACGAGTAGTTTTTTGGAAGCTTGGCAACCCCTTTCAAACGAAAGTGTTCTTCGCCAGTCTCTGCATGGGGTACTTCAAGAGGAAACAAACCATAGAGATAGAACTTAGAACTACTTCATTTGGTCATTTTCAAGGAGCTAGCACAAACCGTGTTTGATTTAGAGTTTCAACACATCTATCTATATAGCAGAAAACAGAGTGAAACCTAAAAATTCAAAGTGTTACTGGAAACGAACGCTTGAACCTAGAAGAGTGAAAATTGGGCAGCCAAGTGGCCTTAGTGAACTGATCATTACCACCAAGTATCATCAAGATTTGGTGAAAAAATGTTTGCTGAGATTTCAGCAAACTAGTAGTTTTTTGGAAGCTTGGCAACCCCTTTCAAACGAAAGTGTTCTTCGCCAGTCTCTGCATGGGGTACTTCAAGAGGAAACAAACCATAGAGATAGAACTTAGAACTACTTCATTTGGTCAAGTTTCAAGGAGCTAGCACAAACCGTGTTTGATTTAGAATTCCAAAAACAGCTATCTATGTTGGAGAAAACAGAGTGAAACCTAAAAATTCAAACAGTCACTGGAAACGAAAGCTTCAACCTAGAAGAATAAAATTTGGGCAGCCAAGTGGGATTAGTGAACTGATCATTACCACCAAGTATCATCAAGATTTGGTGAAAAAATGGTTGCTGAGATTTCAGCAAACTAGTAGTTTTTTGGAAGCTTGGCAACCCCTTTCAAACGAAAGTGTTCTTCGCCAGTCTCTGCATTTGGTACTTCAAGAGGAAACAAACCATAGAGATAGAACTTAGAACTACTTCATTTTGTCAAGTTTCACGGAGCTAGCACAAACCGTGTTTGATTTAGAGTTTCAAACACATCTATCTATATAGCAGAAAACAGAGTGAAACCTAAAAATTCAAAGTGTTACTGGAAACGAACGCTTGAACCTAGGAGAGTGAAAGTTGGGCAGCCAAGTGGGATTAGTGAACTGATCATTACCACCAAGTATCATCAAGATTTGGTGAAAAAATGTTTGCTGAGATTTCAGCAAACTAGTAGTTTTTTGGAAGCTTGGCAACCCCTTTGAAACGAAAGTGTTCTTCGCCAGTCTCTGCATGGGGTACTTCAAGAGGAAACAAACCATAGAGATAGAACTTAGAACTACTTCATTTGGTCAAGTTTCAAGGAGCTAGCACAAACCGTCTTTGATTTAGAATTCCAAACACAGCTATCTATGTTGGAGAAAACAGAGTGAAACCTAAAAATTCAAACAGTCACTGGAAACGAAAGCTTCAACCTAGAAGAATAAAATTTGGGCAGCCAAGTGGGATTAGTGAACTGATCATTACCACCAAGTATCATCAAGATTTGGTGAAAAAATGTTTGCTGAGATTTCAGCAAACTAGTAGTTTTTTGGAAGCTTGGCAACCCCTTTCAAACGAAAGTGTTCTTCGCCAGTCTCTGCATTTGGTACTTCAAGAGGAAACAAACCATAGAAATAGAACTTAGAATTACTTCATTTTGTCAAGTTTCACGGAGCTAGCACAAACCGTGTTTGATTTAGAGTTTCAAACACATCTATCTATATAGCAGAAAACAGAGTGAAACCTAAAAATTCAAACTGTTACTGGAAACGAACGCTTGAACCTAGAAGAGTGAAAGTTGGGCAGCCAAGTGGGCTTAGTGAACGGATCATTACCACCAAGTATCATCAAGATTTGGTGAAAAAATGTTTGCTGAGATTTCAGCAAACGAGTAGTTTTTTGGAAGCTTGGCAACCCCTTTCAAACGAAAGTGTTCTTCGCCAGTCTCTGCATGGGGTACTTCAAGAGGAAACAAACCATAGAGATAGAACTTAGAACTACTTCATTTGGTCATTTTCAAGGAGCTAGCACAAACCGTGTTTGATTTAGAGTTTCAACACATCTATCTATATAGCAGAAAACAGAGTGAAACCTAAAAATTCAAAGTGTTACTGGAAACGAACGCTTGAACCTAGAAGAGTGAAAATTGGGCAGCCAAGTGGCCTTAGTGAACTGATCATTACCACCAAGTATCATCAAGATTTGGTGAATTAATGCTGGCTGAGATTTCAGCAAACTAGTAGTTTTTTGGAAGCTTGGCAACCCCTTTCAAACGAAAGTGTTCTTCGCCAGTTTCTGCATGGGGTACTTCAAGAGGAAACAAACCATAGAGATAGAACTTAGAACTACTTCATTTTGTCAAGTTTCACGGAGCTAGCACAAACCGTGTTTGATTTAGAGTTTCAAACACATCTATCTATATAGCAGAAAACAGAGTGAAACCTAAAAATTCAAACTGTTACTGGAAACGAACGCTTGAATCTAGAAGAGTGAAAGTTGGGCAGCCAAGTGGGATTAGTGAACTGATCATTACCACCAAGTATCATCAAGATTTGGTGAAAAAATGTTTGCTGAGATTTCAGCAAACTAGTAGTTTTTTGGAAGCTTGGCAACCCCTTTAAAACGAAAGTGTTTTTCGCCAGTCTCTGCATGGGGTACTTCAAGAGGAAACAAACCATAGAGATAGAACTTAGAACTACTTCATTTGGTCAAGTTTCAAGGAGCTAGCACAAACCGTGTTTGATTTAGAATTCCAAACACAGCTATCTATGTTGGAGAAAACAGAGTGAAACCTAAAAATTCAAACAGTCACTGGAAACGAAAGCTTCAACCTAGAAGAATAAAATTTGGGCAGCCAAGTGGGATTAGTGAACTGATCATTACCACCAAGTATCATCAAGATTTGGTGAAAAAATGGTTGCTGAGATTTCAGCAAACAAGTAGTTTTTTGGAAGCTTGGCAACCCCTTTCAAACGAAAGTGTTCTTCGCCAGTCTCTGCATTTGGTACTTCAAGAGGAAACAAACCATAGAGATAGAACTTAGAACTACTTCATTTTGTCAAGTTTCACGGAGCTAGCACAAACCATGTTTGATTTAGAGTTTCAAACACATCTATCTATATAGCAGAAAACAGAGTGAAACCAAAAAATTCAAAGTGTTACTGGAAACGAACGCTTGAACCTAGGAGAGTGAAAGTTGGGCAGCCAAGTGGGATTAGTGAACTGATCATTACCACCAAGTATCATCAAGATTTGGTGAAAAGATGTTTGCTGAGATTTCAGCAAACTAGTAGTTTTTTGGAAGCTTGGCATCCCCTTTCAAATGAAAGTGTTCTTCGCCAGTCTCTGCATGGGGTACTTCAAGAGGAAACAAACCATAGAGATAGAACTTAGAACTACTTCATTTGGTCAAGTTTCAAGGAGCTAGCACAAACCGTGTTTGATTTAGAGTTTCAACACATCTATCTATATAGCAGAAAACAGAGTGAAACCTAAAAATTCAAAGTGTTACAGGAAACGAACGCTTGAACCTAGAAGAGTGAAAATTGGGCAGCCAAGTGGCCTTAGTTAACTGATCATTACCACCAAGTATCATCAAGATTTGGTGAAAAAATGTTTGCTGAGATTTCAGCAAACTAGTAGTTTTTTGGAAGCTTGGCAACCCCTTTAAAACGAAAGTGTTTTTCGCCAGTCTCTGCATAAGGTACTTCAAGAGGAAACAAACCATAGAGATAGAACTTAGAACTACTTCATTTGGTCAAGTTTCAAGGAGCTAGCACAAACCGTGTTTGATTTAGTATTCCAAACACAGCTATCTATGTTGGAGAAAACAGAGTGAAACCTAAAAATTCAAACAGTCACTGGAAACGAAAGCTTCAACCTAGAAGAATAAAATTTGGGCAGCCAAGTGGGATTAGTGAACTGATCATTACCACCAAGTATCATCAAGATATGGTGAAAAAATGGTTGCTGAGATTTCAGCAAACTAGTAGTTTTTTGGAAGCTTGGCAACCCCTTTCAAACGAAAGTGTTCTTCGCCAGTCTCTGCATTTGGTACTTCAAGAGGAAACAAACCATAGAGATAGAACTTAGAACTACTTCATTTTGTCAAGTTTCACGGAGCTAGCACAAACAATGTTTGATTTAGAGTTTCAAACACATCTATCTATATAGCAGAAAACAGAGTGAAACCTAAAAATTCAAAGTGTTACTGGAAACGAACGCTTGAACCTAGGAGAGTGAAAGTTGGGCAGCCAAGTGGGATTAGTGAACTGATCATTACCACCAAGTATCATCAAGATTTGGTGAAAAAATGTTTGCTGAGATTTCAGCAAACTAGTAGTTTTTTGGAGGCTTGGCAACCCCTTTCAAACGAAAGTGTTCTTCGCCAGTCTCTGCATGGGGTACTTCAAGAGGAAACAAACCATAGAGATAGAACTTAGAACTACTTCATTTGGTCAAGTTTCAAGGAGCTAGCACAAACCGTGTTTGATTTAGAGTTTCAACACATCTATCTATATAGCAGAAAACAGAGTGAAACCTAAAAATTCAAAGTGTTACAGGAAACGAACGCTTGAACCTAGAAGAGTGAAAATTGGGCAGCCAAGTGGCCTTAGTTAACTGATCATTACCACCAAGTATCATCAAGATTTGGTGAAAAAATGTTTGCTGAGATTTCAGCAAACTAGTAGTTTTTTGGAAGCTTGGCAACCCCTTTAAAACGAAAGTGTTTTTCGCCAGTCTCTGCATAAGGTACTTCAAGAGGAAACAAACCATAGAGATAGAACTTAGAACTACTTCATTTGGTCAAGTTTCAAGGAGCTAGCACAAACCGTGTTTGATTTAGTATTCCAAACACAGCTATCTATGTTGGAGAAAACAGAGTGAAACCTAAAAATTCAAACAGTCACTGGAAACGAAAGCTTCAACCTAGAAGAATAAAATTTGGGCAGCCAAGTGGGATTAGTGAACTGATCATTACCACCAAGTATCATCAAGATATGGTGAAAAAATGGTTGCTGAGATTTCAGCAAACTAGTAGTTTTTTGGAAGCTTGGCAACCCCTTTCAAACGAAAGTGTTCTTCGCCAGTCTCTGCATTTGGTACTTCAAGAGGAAACAAACCATAGAGATAGAACTTAGAACTACTTCATTTTGTCAAGTTTCACGGAGCTAGCACAAACAATGTTTGATTTAGAGTTTCAAACACATCTATCTATATAGCAGAAAACAGAGTGAAACCTAAAAATTCAAAGTGTTACTGGAAACGAACGCTTGAACCTAGGAGAGTGAAAGTTGGGCAGCCAAGTGGGATTAGTGAACTGATCATTACCACCAAGTATCATCAAGATTTGGTGAAAAAATGTTTGCTGAGATTTCAGCAAACTAGTAGTTTTTTGGAGGCTTGGCAACCCCTTTCAAACGAAAGTGTTCTTCGCCAGTCTCTGCATGGGGTACTTCAAGAGGAAACAAACCATAGAGATAGAACTTAGAACTACTTCATTTGGTCAAGTTTCAAGGAGCTAGCACAAACCGTGTTTGATTTAGAGTTTCAACACATCTATCTATATAGCAGAAAACAGAGTGAAACCTAAAAATTCAAAGTGTTACTGGAAACGAACGCTTGAACCTAGAAGAGTGAAAATTGGGCAGCCAAGTGGCCTTAGTGAACTGATCATTACCACCATGTATCATCAAGATTTGGTGAAAAAATGTTTGCTGAGATTTCAGCAAACGAGTAGTTTTTTGGAAGCTTGGCAACCCCTTTCAAACGAAAGTGCTCTTCGCCAGTCTCTGCATGGGGTACTTCAAGAGGAAACAAACCATAGAGATAGAACTTAGAACTACTTCATTTTGTCAAGTTTCACGGAGCTAGCACAAACCGTGTTTGATTTAGAGTTTCAAACACATCTATCTATATAGCAGAAAACAGAGTTAAACCTAAAAATTCAAACTGTTACTGGAAACGAACGCTTGAATCTAGAAGAGTGAAAGTTGGGCAGCCAAGTGGGATTAGTGAACTGATCATTACCACCAAGTATCATCAAGATTTGGTGAAAAAATGTTTGCTGAGATTTCAGCAAACTAGTAGTTTTTTGGAAGCTTGGCAACCCCTTTCAAACAAAAGTGTTTTTCGCCAGTCTCTGCATGGGGTACTTCAAGAGGAAACAAACCATAGAGATAGAACTTAGAACTACTTCATTTGGTCAAGTTTCAAGGAGCTAGCACAAACCGTGTTTGATTTAGAATTCCAAACACAGCTATCTATGTTGGAGAAAACAGAGTGAAACCTAAAAATTCAAACAGTCACTGGAAACGAAAGCTTCAACCTAGAAGAATAAAATTTGGGCAGGGAAGTGGTTTAGTGAACTGATCATTACCACCAAGTATCATCAAGATTTGGTGAAAAAATGGTTGCTGAGATTTCAGCAAACTAGTAGTTTTTTGGAAGCTTGGCAACCCCTTTCAAACGAAAGTGTTCTTCGCCAGTCTCTGCATTTGGTACTTCAAGAGGAAACAAACCATAGAGATAGAACTCAGAACTACTTCATTTTGTCAAGTTTCACGGAGCTAGCACAAACCATGTTTGATTTAGAGTTTCAAACACATCTATCTATATAGCAGAAAACAGAGTGAAACCTAAAAATTCAAAGTGTTACTGGAAACGAACGCTTGAACCTAGGAGAGTGAAAGTTGGGCAGCCAAGTGGGCTTAGTGAACTGATCATTACCACCAAGTATCATCAAGATTTGGTGAAAAAATGTTTGCTGAGATTTCAGCAAACTAGTAGTTTTTTGGAAGCTTGGCAACCCCTTTCAAACGAAAGTGTTCTTCGCCAGTCTCTGCATGGGGTACTTCAAGAGGAAACAAACCATAGAGATAGAACTTAGAACTACTTCATTTTGTCAAGTTTCACGGAGCTAGCACAAACCGTGTTTGATTTAGAGTTTCAAACACATCTATCTATATAGCAGAAAACAGAGTGAAACCTAAAAATTCAAACTGTTACTGGAAACGAACGCTTGAACCTAGAAGAGTGAAAGTTGGGCAGCCAAGTGGGATTAGTGAACTGATCATTACCACCAAGTATCATCAAGATTTGGTGAAAAAATGGTTGCTGAGATTTCAGCAAACTAGTAGTTTTTTGGAAGCTTGGCAACCCCTTTAAAACGAAAGTGTTTTTCGCCAGTCTCTGCATGGGGTACTTCAAGAGGAAACAAACCATAGAGATAGAACTTAGAACTACTTCATTTGGTCAAGTTTCAAGGAGCTAGCACAAACCGTGTTTGATTTAGAGTTTCAAACACATCTATCTATATAGCAGGAAACAGAGTGAAACCTAAAAATTCAAAGTGTTACTGGAAACGAACGCTTGAACCTACAAGAGTGAAAATTGGGCAGCCAAGTGGGCTTAGTGAACTGATCATTACCACCAAGTATCATCAAGATTTGGTGAAAAAATGGTTGCTGAGATTTCAGCAAACTAGTAGTTTTTTGGAAGCTTGGCAACCCCTTTCAAACGAAAGTGTTCTTCGCCAGTCTCTGCATTTGGTACTTCAAGAGGAAACAAACCATAGAGATAGAACTTAGAACTACTTCATTTTGTCAAGTTTCAAGGAGCTAGCACAAACCGTGTTTGATTTAGAGTTTCAAACACATCTATCTATATAGCAGAAAACAGAGTGAAACCTAAAAATTCAAAGTGTTACTGGAAACGAACGCATGAACCTAGAAGAGTGAAAATTGGGCAGCCAAGTGGGCTTAGTGAACTGATCATTACCACCAAGTATCATCAAGATTTGGTGAAAAAATGGTTGCTGAGATTTCAGCAAACGAGTAGTTTTTTGGAAGCTTGGCAACCCCTTTCAAACGAAAGTGTTCTTCGCCAGTCTCTGCATTTGGTACTTCAAGAGGAAACAAACCATAGAGATAGAACTTAGAACTACTTCATTTTGTCAAGTTTCACGGAGCTAGCACAAACCGTGTTTGATTTAGTGTTCTATATAACAGAAAACAGAGTGAAACCTAAAAATTCAAACTGTTACTGGAAACGAACGCTTGAACCTACAAGAGTGAAAGTTGGGCAGCCAAGTGGGATTAGTGAACTGATCATTACCACCAAGTATCATCAAGATTTGGTGAAAAAATGTTTGCTGAGATTTCAGCAAACGAGTAGTTTTTTGGAGGCTTGGCAACCCCTTTCAAAAGAAAGTGTTCTTCGCCAGTCTCTGCATGGGGTACTTCAAGAGGAAACAAACCATAGAGATAGAACTTAGAACTACTTCATTTTGTCAAGTTTCACGGAGCTAGCACAAACCGTGTTTGATTTAGAGTTTCAAACACATCTATCTATATAGCAGAAAACAGAGTGAAACCTAAAAATTCAAACTGTTACTGGAAACGAACGCTTGAACCTAGAAGATTGAAAGTTGGGCAGCCAAGTGGGATTAGTGAAATGATCATTACCACCAAGTATCATCAAGATTTGGTGAAAAAATGTTTGCTGAGATTTCAGCAAACTAGTAGTTTTTTGGAAGCTTGGCAACCCCTTTAAAACGAAAGTGTTTTTCGCCAGTCTCTGCATGGGGTACTTCAAGAGGAAACAAACTATAGAGATAGAACTTAGAACTACTTCATTTGGTCAAGTTTCAAGGAGCTAGCACAAACCGTGTTTGATTTAGAGTTTCAAACACATCTATCTATATAGCAGAAAACAGAGTGAAACCTAAAAATTCAAAGTGTTACTGGGAAACGAACGCTTGAACCTACAAGAGTGAAAATTGGGCAGCCAAGTGGGCTTAGTGAACTGATCATTACCACCAAGTGTCATCAAGATTTGGTGAAAAAATGGTTGCTGAGATTTCAGCAAACTAGTAGTTTTTTGGAAGCTTGGCAACCCCTTTCAAACGAAAGTGTTCTTTGCCAGTCTCTGCATGGGGTACTTCAAGAGGAAACAATCCATAGAGATAGAACTTAGAACTACTTCATTTTGTGAAGTTTCACGGAGCTAGCACAAACCGTGTTTGATTTGGAGTTTCAAACACATCTATCTATATAGCAGAAAACAGAGTGAAACCTAAAAATTCAAAGTGTTACTGGAAACGAACGCTTGAACCTAGGAGAGTGAAAGTTGGGCAGCCAAGTGGGCTTAGTGAACTGATCATTACCACCAAGTATCATCAAGATTTGGTGAAAAAATGGTTGCTGAGATTTCAGCAAACTAGTAGTTTTTTGGAAGCTTGGCAACCCCTTTCAAACGAAAGTGTTCTTCGCCAGTGTCTGCATTTGGTACTTCAAGAGGAAACAAACCATAGAGATAGAACTTAGAACTACTTCATTTTGTCAAGTTTCACGGAGCTAGCACAAACCATGTTTGATTTAGAGTTTCAAACACATCTATCTATATAGCAGAAAACAGAGTGAAACCTAAAAATTCAAAGTGTTACTGGAAACGAACGCTTGAACCTAGGAGAGTGAAAGTTGGGCAGCCAAGTGGGATTAGTGAACTGATCATTACCACCAAGTATCATCAAGATTTGGTGAAAAAATGTTTGCTTAGATTTCAGCAAACTAGTAGTTTTTTGGAAGCTTGGCAACCCCTTTCAAATGAAAGTGTTCTTCGCCAGTCTCTGCATGGGGTACTTCAAGAGGAAACAAACCATAGAGAGAGAACTTAGAACTACTTCATTTGGTCAAGTTTCAAGGAGGTAGCACAAACCGTGTTTGATTTAGAGTTTCAACACATCTATCTATATAGCAGAAAACAGAGTGAAACCTAAAAATTCAAAGTGTTACTGGAAACGAACGCTTGAACCTAGAAGAGTGAAAAATTGGGCAGCCAAGTGGGCTTAGTGAACTGATCATTACCACCAAGTATCATCAAGATTTGGTGAAAAAATGTTTGCTGAGATTTCAGCAAACTAGTTGTTTTTTGGAAGCTTGGCAACCCCTTTCAAACGAAAGTGTTCTTCGCCAGTCTCTGCATGGGGTACTTCAAGAGGAAACAAACCATAGAGATAGAACTTAGAACTACTTCATTTTGTCAAGTTTCACGGAGCTAGCACAAACCGTGTTTGATTTAGAGTTTCAAACACATCTATCTATATAGCAGAAAACAGAGTGAAACCTAAAAATTCAAACTGTTACTGGAAACGAACGCTTGAACATGGAAGAGTGAAAGTTGGGCAGCCAAGTGGGATTAGTGAACTGATCATTACCACCAAGTATCATCAAGATTTGGTGAAAAAATGTTTGCTGAGATTTCAGCAAACTAGTAGTTTTTTGGAAGCTTGGCAACCCCTTTAAAACGAAAGTGTTTTTCGCCAGTCTCTGCATGGGGTACTTCAAGAGGAAACAAACCATAGAGATAGAACTTAGAACTACTTCATTTGGTCAAGTTTCAAGGAGCTAGCACAAACCGTGTTTGATTTAGAGTTTCAAACACATCTATCTATATAGCAGAAAAACAGAGTGAAACCTAAAAATTCAAAGTGTTACTGGAAACGAACGCTTGAACCTACAAGAGTGAAAATTGGGCAGCCAAGTGGGCTTAGTGAACTGATCATTACCACCAAGTATCATCAAGATTTGGTGAAAAAATGGTTGCTGAGATTTCAGCAAACTAGTAGTTTTTTGGAAGCTTGGCAACCCCTTTCAAACGAAAGTGTTCTTCACCAGTCTCTGCATTTGGTACTTCAAGAGGAAACAAACCATAGAGATAGAACTTAGAACTACTTCATTTTGTCAAGTTTCAAGGAGCTAGCACAAACCGTGTTTGATTTAGAGTTTCAAACACATCTATCTATATAGCAGAAAACAGAGTGAAACCTAAAAATTCAAAGTGTTACTGGAAACGAACGCTTGAACCTAGAAGAGTGAAAATTGGGCAGCCAAGTGGGCTTAGTGAACTGATCATTACCACCAAGTATCATCAAGATTTGGTGAAAAAATGGTTGCTGAGATTTCAGCAAACGAGTAGTTTTTTGGAAGCTTGGCAACCCCTTTCAAACGAAAGTGTTCTTCGCCAGTCTCTGCATTTGGTACTTCAAGAGGAAACAAACCATAGAGATAGAACTTAGAACTACTTCATTTTGTCAAGTTTCACGGAGCTAGCACAAACCGTGTTTGATTTAGAGTTCTATATAACAGAAAACAGAGTGAAACCTAAAAATTCAAACTGTTACTGGAAACGAACGCTTGAACCTACAAGAGTGAAAGTTGGGCAGCCAAGTGGGATTAGTGAACTGATCATTACCACCAAGTATCATCAAGATTTGGTGAAAAAATGTTTGCTGAGATTTCAGCAAACGAGTAGTTTTTTGGAGGCTTGGCAACCCCTTTCAAAAGAAAGTGTTCTTCGCCAGTCTCTGCATGGGGTACTTCAAGAGGAAAAAAACCATAGAGATTGAACTTAGAACTACTTCATTTTGTCAAGTTTCACGGAGCTAGCACAAACCGTGTTTGATTTAAAGTTTCAAACACATCTATCTATATAGCAGAAAACAGAGTGAAACCTAAAAATTCAAACTGTTACTGGAAACGAACGCTTGACCTAGAAGAGTGAAAGTTGGGCAGCCAAGTGGGATTAGTGAACTGATCATTACCACCAAGTATCATCAAGATTTGGTGAAAAAATGTTTGCTGAGATTTCAGCAAACGAGTAGTTTTTTGGAGGCTTGGCAACCCCTTTCAAAAGAAAGTGTTCTTCGCCAGTCTCTGCATGGGGTACTTCAAGAGGAAACAAACTATAGAGATAGAACTTAGAACTACTTCATTTGGTCAAGTTTCAAGGAGCTAGCACAAACCGTGTTTGATTTAGAGTTTCAAACACATCTATCTATATAGCAGAAAACAGAGTGAAACCTAAAAATTCAAAGTGTTACTGGAAACGAACGCTTGAACCTACAAGAGTGAAAATTGGGCAGCCAAGTGGGATTAGTGAACTGATCATTACCACCAAGTGTCATCAAGATTTGGTGAAAAAATGGTTGCTGAGATTTCAGCAAACTAGTAGTTTTTTGGAAGCTTGGCAACCCCTTTCAAACGAAAGTGTTCTTCGCCAGTCTCTGCATTTGGTACTTCAAGAGGAAACAAACCATAGAGATAGAACTTAGAACTACTTCATTTTGTCAAGTTTCAAGGAGCTAGCACAAACCGTGTTTGATTTAGAGTTTCAAACACATCTATCTATATAGCAGAAAACAGAGTGAAACCTAAAAATTCAAAGTGTTACTGGAAACGAACGCTTGAACCTAGAAGAGTGAAAATTGGGCAGCCAAGTGGGCTTAGTGAACTGATCATTACCACCAAGTATCATCAAGATTTGGTGAAAAAATGGTTGCTGAGATTTCAGCAAACGAGTAGTTTTTTGGAAGCTTGGCAACCCCTTTCAAACGAAAGTGTTCTTCGCCAGTCTCTGCATTTGGTACTTCAAGAGGAAACAAACCATAGAGATAGAACTTAGAACTACTTCATTTTGCCAAGTTTCACGGAGCTAGCACAAACCGTGTTTGATTTAGAGTTCTATATAACAGAAAACAGAGTGAAACCTAAAAATTCAAACTGTTACTGGAAACGAACACTTGAACCTACAAGAGTGAAAGTTGGGCAGCCAAGTGGGATTAGTGAACTGATCATTACCACCAAGTATCATCAAGATTTGGTGAAAAAATGTTTGCTTAGATTTCAGCAAACTAGTAGTTTTTTGGAAGCTTGGCAACCCCTTTCAAATGAAAGTGTTCTTCGCCAGTCTCTGCATGGGGTACTTCAAGAGGAAACAAACCATAGAGAGAGAACTTAGAACTACTTCATTTGGTCAAGTTTCAAGGAGGTAGCACAAACCGTGTTTGATTTAGAGTTTCAACACATCTATCTATATAGCAGAAAACAGAGTGAAACCTAAAAATTCAAAGTGTTACTGGAAACGAACGCTTGAACCTAGAAGAGTGAAAGTTGGGCAGCCAAGTGGGCTTAGTGAACTGATCATTACCACCAAGTATCATCAAGATTTGGTGAAAAAATGTTTGCTGAGATTTCAGCAAACTAGTTGTTTTTTGGAAGCTTGGCAACCCCTTTCAAACGAAAGTGTTCTTCGCCAGTCTCTGCATGGGGTACTTCAAGAGGAAACAAACCATAGAGATAGAACTTAGAACTACTTCATTTTGTCAAGTTTCACGGAGCTAGCACAAACCGTGTTTGATTTAGAGTCAAACACATCTATCTATATAGCAGAAAACAGAGTGAAACCTAAAAATTCAAACTGTTACTGGAAACGAACGCTTGAACATGGAAGAGTGAAAGTTGGGCAGCCAAGTGGGATTAGTGAACTGATCATTACCACCAAGTATCATCAAGATTTGGTGAAAAAATGTTTGCTGAGATTTCAGCAAACTAGTAGTTTTTTGGAAGCTTGGCAACCCCTTTAAAACGAAAGTGTTTTTCGCCAGTCTCTGCATGGGGTACTTCAAGAGGAAACAAACCATAGAGATAGAACTTAGAACTACTTCATTTGGTCAAGTTTCAAGGAGCTAGCACAAACCGTGTTTGATTTAGAGTTTCAAACACATCTATCTATATAGCAGAAAACAGAGTGAAACCTAAAAATTCAAAGTGTTACTGGAAACGAACGCTTGAACCTACAAGAGTGAAAATTGGGCAGCCAAGTGGGCTTAGTGAACTGATCATTACCACCAAGTATCATCAAGATTTGGTGAAAAAATGGTTGCTGAGATTTCAGCAAACTAGTAGTTTTTTGGAAGCTTGGCAACCCCTTTCAAACGAAAGTGTTCTTCACCAGTCTCTGCATTTGGTACTTCAAGAGGAAACAAACCATAGAGATAGAACTTAGAACTACTTCATTTTGTCAAGTTTCAAGGAGCTAGCACAAACCGTGTTTGATTTAGAGTTTCAAACACATCTATCTATATAGCAGAAAACAGAGTGAAACCTAAAAATTCAAAGTGTTACTGGAAACGAACGCTTGAACCTAGAAGAGTGAAAATTGGGCAGCCAAGTGGGCTTAGTGAACTGATCATTACCACCAAGTATCATCAAGATTTGGTGAAAAAATGGTTGCTGAGATTTCAGCAAACGAGTAGTTTTTTGGAAGCTTGGCAACCCCTTTCAAACGAAAGTGTTCTTCGCCAGTCTCTGCATTTGGTACTTCAAGAGGAAACAAACCATAGAGATAGAACTTAGAACTACTTCATTTTGTCAAGTTTCACGGAGCTAGCACAAACCGTGTTTGATTTAGAGTTCTATATAACAGAAAACAGAGTGAAACCTAAAAATTCAAACTGTTACTGGAAACGAACGCTTGAACCTACAAGAGTGAAAGTTGGGCAGCCAAGTGGGATTAGTGAACTGATCATTACCACCAAGTATCATCAAGATTTGGTGAAAAAATGTTTGCTGAGATTTCAGCAAACGAGTAGTTTTTTGGAGGCTTGGCAACCCCTTTCAAAAGAAAGTGTTCTTCGCCAGTCTCTGCATGGGGTACTTCAAGAGGAAAAAAACCATAGAGATTGAACTTAGAAGTACTTCATTTTGTCAAGTTTCACGGAGCTAGCACAAACCGTGTTTGATTTAAAGTTTCAAACACATCTATCTATATAGCAGAAAACAGAGTGAAACCTAAAAATTCAAACTGTTACTGGAAACGAACGCTTGACCTAGAAGAGTGAAAGTTGGGCAGCCAAGTGGGATTAGTGAACTGATCATTACCACCAAGTATCATCAAGATTTGGTGAAAAAATGTTTGCTGAGATTTCAGCAAACGAGTAGTTTTTTGGAGGCTTGGCAACCCCTTTCAAAAGAAAGTGTTCTTCGCCAGTCTCTGCATGGGGTACTTCAAGAGGAAACAAACTATAGAGATAGAACTTAGAACTACTTCATTTGGTCAAGTTTCAAGGAGCTAGCACAAACCGTGTTTGATTTAGAGTTTCAAACACATCTATCTATATAGCAGAAAACAGAGTGAAACCTAAAAATTCAAAGTGTTACTGGAAACGAACGCTTGAACCTACAAGAGTGAAAATTGGGCAGCCAAGTGGGATTAGTGAACTGATCATTACCACCAAGTGTCATCAAGATTTGGTGAAAAAATGGTTGCTGAGATTTCAGCAAACTAGTAGTTTTTTGGAAGCTTGGCAACCCCTTTCAAACGAAAGTATTCTTCGCCAGTCTCTGCATTTGGTACTTCAAGAGGAAACAAACCATAGAGATAGAACTTAGAACTACTTCATTTTGTCAAGTTTCAAGGAGCTAGCACAAACCGTGTTTGATTTAGAGTTTCAAACACATCTATCTATATAGCAGAAAACAGAGTGAAACCTAAAAATTCAAAGTGTTACTGGAAACGAACGCTTGAACCTAGAAGAGTGAAAATTGGGCAGCCAAGTGGGCTTAGTGAACTGATCATTACCACCAAGTATCATCAAGATTTGGTGAAAAAATGGTTGCTGAGATTTCAGCAAACGAGCAGTTTTTTGGAAGCTTGGCAACCCCTTTCAAACGAAAGTGTTCTTCGCCAGTCTCTGCATTTGGTACTTCAAGAGGAAACAAACCATAGAGATAGAACTTAGAACTACTTCATTTTGCCAAGTTTCACGGAGCTAGCACAAACCGTGTTTGATTTAGAGTTCTATATAACAGAAAACAGAGTGAAACCTAAAAATTCAAACTGTTACTGGAAACGAACGCTTGAACCTACAAGAGTGAAAGTTGGGCAGCCAAGTGGGATTAGTGAACTGATCATTACCACCAAGTATCATCAAGATTTGGTGAAAAAATGTTTGCTGAGATTTCAGCAAACGAGTAGTTTTTTGGAGGCTTGGCAACCCCTTTCAAAAGAAAGTGTTCTTCGCCAGTCTCTGCATGGGGTACTTCAAGAGGAAACAAACCATAGAGATAGAACTTAGAAGTACATCATTTTGTCAAGTTTCACGGAGCTAGCACAAACCGTGTTTGATTTAGAGTTTCAAACACATCTATCTATATAGCAGAAAACAGAGTGAAACCTAAAAATTCAAACTGTTACTGGAAACGAACGCTTGACCTAGAAGAGTGAAAGTTGGGCAGCCAAGTGGGATTAGTGAACTGATCATTACCACCAAGTATCATCAAGATTTGGTGAAAAAATGTTTGCTGAGATTTCAGCAAACGAGTAGTTTTTTGGAGGCTTGGCAACCCCTTTCAAACGAAAGTGTTCTTCGCCAGTCTCTGCATGGGGTACTTCAAGAGGAAACAAACCATAGAGATAGAACTTAGAACTACTTCATTTTGTCAAGTTTCACGGAGCTAGCACAAACCGTGTTTGATTTAGAGTTTCAAACACATCTATCTATATAGCAGAAAACAGAGTGAAACCTAAAAATTCAAACTGTTACTGGAAACGAACGCTTGAACATGGAAGAGTGAAAGTTGGGCAGCCAAGTGGGATTAGTGAACTGATCATTACCACCAAGTATCATCAAGATTTGGTGAAAAAATGTTTGCTGAGATTTCAGCAAACTAGTAGTTTTTTGGAAGCTTGGCAACCCCTTTAAAACGAAAGTGTTTTTCGCCAGTCTCTGCATGGGTTACTTCAAGAGGAAACAAACCATAGAGATAGAACTTAGAACTACTTCATTTGGTCAAGTTTCAAGGAGCTAGCACAAACCGTGTTTGATTTAGAGTTTCAAACACATCTATCTATATAGCAGAAAACAGAGTGAAACCTAAAAATTCAAAGTGTTACTGGAAACGAACGCTTGAACCTACAAGAGTGAAAATTGGGCAGCCAAGTGGGCTTAGTGAACTGATCATTACCACCAAGTGTCATCAAGATTTGGTGAAAAAATGGTTGCTGAGATTTCAGCAAACTAGTAGTTTTTTGGAAGCTTGGCAACCCCTTTCAAACGAAAGTGTTCTTCGCCAGTCTCTGCAATTGGTATTTCAAGAGGAAACAAACCATAGAGATAGAACTTAGAACTACTTCATTTTGTCAAGTTTCAAGGAGCTAGCACAAACCGTGTTTGATTTAGAGTTTCAAACACATCTATCTATATAGCAGAAAACAGAGTGAAACCTAAAAATTCAAAGTGTTACTGGAAACGAACGCTTGAACCTAGAAGAGTGAAAATTGGGCAGCCAAGTGGGCTTAGTGAACTGATCATTACCACCAAGTATCATCAAGATTTGGTGAAAAAATGGTTGCTGAGATTTCAGCAAACCAGTAGTTTTTTGGAAGCTTGGCAACCCCTTTCAAACGAAAGTGTTCTTCGCCAGTCTCTGCATTTGGTACTTCAAGAGGAAACAAACCATAGAGATAGAACTTAGAACTACTTCATTTTGTCAAGTTTCACGGAGCTAGCACAAACCGTGTTTGATTTAGAGTTCTATATAACAGAAAACAGAGTGAAACCTAAAAATTCAAACTGTTACTGGAAACGAACGCTTGAACCTACAAGAGTGAAAGTTGGGCAGCCAAGTGGGATTAGTGAACTGATCATTACCACCAAGTATCATCAAGATTTGGTGAAAAAATGTTTGCTGAGATTTCAGCAAACGAGTAGTTTTTTAAAGGCTTGGCAACCCCTTTCAAAGAAAGTGTTCTTCGCCAGTCTCTGCTTGGGGTACTTCAAGAGGAAAAAAACCATAGAGATTGAACTTAGAAGTACTTCATTTTGTCAAGTTTCACGGAGCTAGCACAAACCGTGTTTGATTTAGAGTTTCAAACACATCTATCTATATAGCAGAAAACAGAGTGAAACCTAAAAATTCAAAGTGTTACTGGAAACGAACGCTTGAACCTAGAAGAGTGAAAATTGGGCAGCCAAGTGGGCTTAGTGAACTGATCATTACCACCAAGTATCATCAAGATTTGGTGAAAAAATGTTTGCTGAGATTTCAGCAAACTAGTTGTTTTTTGGAAGCTTGGCAACCCCTTTCAAACGAAAGTGTTCTTCGCCAGTCTCTGCATGGGGTACTTCAAGAGGAAACAAACCATAGAGATAGAACTTAGAACTACTTCATTTTGTCAAGTTTCACGGAGCTAGCACAAACCGTGTTTGATTTAGAGTTTCAAACACATCTATCTATATAGCAGAAAACAGAGTGAAACCTAAAAATTCAAACTGTTACTGGAAACGAACGCTTGAACCTAGAAGATTGAAAGTTGGGCAGCCAAGTGGGATTAGTGAAATGATCATTACCACCAAGTATCATCAAGATTTGGTGAAAAAATGTTTGCTGAGATTTCAGCAAACTAGTAGTTTTTTGGAAGCTTGGCAACCCCTTTAAAACGAAAGTGTTTTTCGCCAGTCTCTGCATGGGGTACTTCAAGAGGAAACAAACTATAGAGATAGAACTTAGAACTACTTCATTTGGTCAAGTTTCAAGGAGCTAGCACAAACCGTGTTTGATTTAGAGTTTCAAACACATCTATCTATATAGCAGAAAACAGAGTGAAACCTAAAAATTCAAAGTGTTACTGGAAACGAACGCTTGAACCTACAAGAGTGAAAATTGGGCAGCCAAGTGGGCTTAGTGAACTGATCATTACCACCAAGTGTCATCAAGATTTGGTGAAAAAATGGTTGCTGAGATTTCAGCAAACTAGTAGTTTTTTGGAAGCTTGGCAACCCCTTTCAAACGAAAGTGTTCTTCGCCAGTCTCTGCATTTGGTACTTCAAGAGGAAACAAACCATAGAGATAGAACTTAGAACTACTTCATTTTGTCAAGTTTCAAGGAGCTAGCACAACCGTGTTTGATTTAGAGTTTCAAACACATCTATCTATATAGCAGAAAACAGAGTGAAACCTAAAAATTCAAAGTGTTACTGGAAACGAACGCTTGAACCTAGAAGAGTGAAAATTGGGCAGCCAAGTGGGCTTAGTGAACTGATCATTACCACCAAGTATCATCAAGATTTGGTGAAAAAATGGTTGCTGCGATTTCAGCAAACGAGTAGTTTTTTGGAAGCTTGGCAACCCCTTTCAAACGAAAGTGTTCTTCGCCAGTCTCTGCATTTGGTACTTCAAGAGGAAACAAACCATAGAGATAGAACTTAGAACTACTTCATTTTGTCAAGTTTCACGGAGCTAGCACAAACCGTGCTTGATTTAGAGTTTCAAACACATCTATCTATATAGCAGAAAACAGAGTGAAACCTAAAAATTCAAAGTGTTACTGGAAACGAACGCTTGAACCTAGAAGAGTGAAAATTGGGCAGCCAAGTGGGCTTAGTGAACTGATCATTACCACCAAGTATCATCAAGATTTGGTGAAAAAATGGTTGCTGAGATTTCAGCAAACAAGTAGTTTTTTGGAAGCTTGGCAACCCCTTTCAAACGAAAGTGTTCTTCGCCAGTCTCTGCATTTGGTACTTCAAGAGGAAACAAACCATAGAGATAGAACTTAGAACTACTTAATTTTGTCAAGTTTCACGGAGCTAGCACAAACCGTGTTTGATTTAGAGTTCTATATAACAGAAAACAGAGTGAAACCTAAAAATTCAAACTGTTACTGGAAACGAACGCTTGAACCTACAAGAGTGAAAGTTGGGCAGCCAAGTGGGATTAGTGAACTGATCATTACCACCAAGTATCATCAAGATTTGGTGAAAAAATGTTTGCTGAGATTTCAGCAAACGAGTAGTTTTTTGGAGGCTTGGCAACCCCTTTCAAAAGAAAGTGTTCTTCGCCAGTCTCTGCATGGGGTACTTCAAGAGGAAAAAAACCATAGAGATTGAACTTAGAAGTACTTCATTTTGTCAAGTTTCACGGAGCTAGCACAAACCGTGTTTGATTTAAAGTTTCAAACACATCTATCTATATAGCAGAAAACAGAGTGAAACCTAAAAATTCAAACTGTTACTGGAAACGAACGCTTGACCTAGAAGAGTGAAAGTTGGGCAGCCAAGTGGGATTAGTGAACTGATCATTACCACCAAGTATCATCAAGATTTGGTGAAAAAATGTTTGCTGAGATTTCAGCAAACGAGTAGTTTTTGGAGGCTTGGCAACCCCTTTCAAAAGAAAGTGTTCTTCGCCAGTCTCTGCATGGGGTACTTCAAGAGGAAACAAACTATAGAGATAGAACTTAGAACTACTTCATTTGGTCAAGTTTCAAGGAGCTAGCACAAACCGTGTTTGATTTAGAGTTTCAAACACATCTATCTATATAGCAGAAAACAGAGTGAAACCTAAAAATTCAAAGTGTTACTGGAAACGAACGCTTGAACCTACAAGAGTGAAAATTGGGCAGCCAAGTGGGATTAGTGAACTGATCATTACCACCAAGTGTCATCAAGATTTGGTGAAAAAATGGTTGCTGAGATTTCAGCAAACTAGTAGTTTTTTGGAAGCTTGGCAACCCCTTTCAAACGAAAGTGTTCTTCGCCAGTCTCTGCATTTGGTACTTCAAGAGGAAACAAACCATAGAGATAGAACTTAGAACTACTTCATTTTGTCAAGTTTCAAGGAGCTAGCACAAACCGTGTTTGATTTAGAGTTTCAAACACATCTATCTATATAGCAGAAAACAGAGTGAAACCTAAAAATTCAAAGTGTTACTGGAAACGAACGCTGGAACCTAGAAGAGTGAAAATTGGGCAGCCAAGTGGGCTTAGTGAACTGATCATTACCACCAAGTATCATCAAGATTTGGTGAAAAAATGGTTGCTGAGATTTCAGCAAACGAGTAGTTTTTTGGAAGCTTGGCAACCCCTTTCAAACGAAAGTGTTCTTCGCCAGTCTCTGCATTTGGTACTTCAAGAGGAAACAAACCATAGAGATAGAACTTAGAACTACTTCATTTTGCCAAGTTTCACGGAGCTAGCACAAACCGTGTTTGATTTAGAGTTCTATATAACAGAAAACAGAGTGAAACCTAAAAATTCAAACTGTTACTGGAAACGAACGCTTGAACCTACAAGAGTGAAAGTTGGGCAGCCAAGTGGGATTAGTGAACTGATCATTACCACCAAGTATCATCAAGATTTGGTGAAAAAATGTTTGCTGAGATTTCAGCAAACGAGTAGTTTTTTGGAGGCTTGGCAACCCCTTTCAAAAGAAAGTGTTCTTCGCCAGTCTCTGCATGGGGTACTTCAAGAGGAAACAAACCATAGAGATAGAACTTAGAAGTACATCATTTTGTCAAGTTTCACGGAGCTAGCACAAACCGTGTTTGATTTAGAGTTTCAAACACATCTATCTATATAGCAGAAAACAGAGTGAAACCTAAAAATTCAAACTGTTACTGGAAACGAACGCTTGACCTAGAAGAGTGAAAGTTGGGCAGCCAAGTGGGATTAGTGAACTGATCATTACCACCAAGTATCATCAAGATTTGGTGAAAAAATGTTTGCTGAGATTTCAGCAAACGAGTAGTTTTTTGGAGGCTTGGCAACCCCTTTCAAACGAAAGTGTTCTTCGCCAGTCTCTGCATGGGGTACTTCAAGAGGAAACAAACCATAGAGATAGAACTTAGAACTACTTCATTTTGTCAAGTTTCACGGAGCTAGCACAAACCGTGTTTGATTTAGAGTTTCAAACACATCTATCTATATAGCAGAAAACAGAGTGAAACCTAAAAATTCAAACTGTTACTGGAAACGAACGCTTGAACATGGAAGAGTGAAAGTTGGGCAGCCAAGTGGGATTAGTGAACTGATCATTACCACCAAGTATCATCAAGATTTGGTGAAAAAATGTTTGCTGAGATTTCAGCAAACTAGTAGTTTTTTGGAAGCTTGGCAACCCCTTTAAAACGAAAGTGTTTTTCGCCAGTCTCTGCATGGGTTACTTCAAGAGGAAACAAACCATAGAGATAGAACTTAGAACTACTTCATTTGGTCAAGTTTCAAGGAGCTAGCACAAACCGTGTTTGATTTAGAGTTTCAAACACATCTATCTATATAGCAGAAAACAGAGTGAAACCTAAAAATTCAAAGTGTTACTGGAAACGAACGCTTGAACCTACAAGAGTGAAAATTGGGCAGCCAAGTGGGCTTAGTGAACTGATCATTACCACCAAGTGTCATCAAGATTGGTGAAAAAATGGTTGCTGAGATTTCAGCAAACTAGTAGTTTTTTTGGAAGCTTGGCAACCCCTTTCAAACGAAAGTGTTCTTCGCCAGTCTCTGCAATTGGTATTTCAAGAGGAAACAAACCATAGAGATAGAACTTAGAACTACTTCATTTTGTCAAGTTTCAAGGAGCTAGCACAAACCGTGTTTGATTTAGAGTTTCAAACACATCTATCTATATAGCAGAAAACAGAGTGAAACCTAAAAATTCAAAGTGTTACTGGAAACGAACGCTTGAACCTAGAAGAGTGAAAATTGGGCAGCCAAGTGGGCTTAGTGAACTGATCATTACCACCAAGTATCATCAAGATTTGGTGAAAAAATGGTTGCTGAGATTTCAGCAAACGAGTAGTTTTTTGGAAGCTTGGCAACCCCTTTCAAACGAAAGTGTTCTTCGCCAGTCTCTGCATTTGGTACTTCAAGAGGAAACAAACCATAGAGATAGAACTTAGAACTACTTCATTTTGTCAAGTTTCACGGAGCTAGCACAAACCGTGTTTGATTTAGAGTTCTATATAACAGAAAACAGAGTGAAACCTAAAAATTCAAACTGTTACTGGAAACGAACGCTTGAACCTACAAGAGTGAAAGTTGGGCAGCCAAGTGGGATTAGTGAACTGATCATTACCACCAAGTATCATCAAGATTTGGTGAAAAAATGTTTGCTGAGATTTCAGCAAACGAGTAGTTTTTTGGAGGCTTGGCAACCCCTTTCAAAGAAAGTGTTCTTCGCCAGTCTCTGCATGGGGTACTTCAAGAGGAAAAAAACCATAGAGATTGAACTTAGAAGTACTTCATTTTGTCAAGTTTCACGGAGCTAGCACAAACCGTGTTTGATTTAGAGTTTCAAACACATCTATCTATATAGCAGAAAACAGAGTGAAACCTAAAAATTCAAAGTGTTACTGGAAACGAACGCTTGAACCTAGAAGAGTGAAAATTGGGCAGCCAAGTGGGCTTAGTGAACTGATCATTACCACCAAGTATCATCAAGATTTGGTGAAAAAATGTTTGCTGAGATTTCAGCAAACTAGTTGTTTTTTGGAAGCTTGGCAACCCCTTTCAAACGAAAGTGTTCTTCGCCAGTCTCTGCATGGGGGTACTTCAAGAGGAAACAAACCATAGAGATAGAACTTAGAACTACTTCATTTTGTCAAGTTTCACGGAGCTAGCACAAACCGTGTTTGATTTAGAGTTTCAAACACATCTATCTATATAGCAGAAAACAGAGTGAAACCTAAAAATTCAAACTGTTACTGGAAACGAACGCTTGAACCTAGAAGATTGAAAGTTGGGCAGCCAAGTGGGATTAGTGAAATGATCATTACCACCAAGTATCATCAAGATTTGGTGAAAAAATGTTTGCTGAGATTTCAGCAAACTAGTAGTTTTTTGGAAGCTTGGCAACCCCTTTAAAACGAAAGTGTTTTTCGCCAGTCTCTGCATGGGGTACTTCAAGAGGAAACAAACTATAGAGATAGAACTTAGAACTACTTCATTTGGTCAAGTTTCAAGGAGCTAGCACAAACCGTGTTTGATTTAGAGTTTCAAACACATCTATCTATATAGCAGAAAACAGAGTGAAACCTAAAAATTCAAAGTGTTACTGGAAACGAACGCTTGAACCTACAAGAGTGAAAATTGGGCAGCCAAGTGGGCTTAGTGAACTGATCATTACCACCAAGTGTCATCAAGATTTGGTGAAAAAAATGGTTGCCTGAAGCTTCGCAAAAAA